>NC_088232.1:23028072-23153072 GCF_036934945.1 Oncorhynchus masou masou
GCTTCACAGGCAAGGGTATTTTTGCCAGTAAGATGGCACCAAAATCATCATTTATCGGATCATCATGAACTTCAAGGAGAGCGGTTCAATTGTTGTGAAGAAGGCTTCAGAGCGCCCAAGAAAGTCCAGCAAGCGCCAGGACCGTCTCCTAAAGTTGATTCGGCATCGGGGCACCACCAGTACAGAGCTTGCTCAGGAATGGCAGCAAGCAGGTGAGAGTGCATCTGCACACAGTGAGGCGAATACTTTTGGAGGATGGCCTGGTATCAAGAAGGGCAGCAAAGAAGCCACTTCTCTCCAGGAAAAACATCAGGGACAGACTGATATTCTGCAAAAGGTACAGGGATTGGACTGCTGAGGACTGGGGTAAAGTCATTTTCTCTGATGAATCCCCATTTCGATTGTTTGGGGCATCCGGAAAAAAGCTTGTCCGAAGAAGACAAGGTGAGCACTACCATCAGTCCTGTATCATGCCAACAGTAAAGCATCCTGAGACCATTCATTTGTTGGCTTGCTCTCAGCCAAGGGAGTGGGCTCACTCACAATTTTGCCTAAGAACACAGCCATGAATAAAGAATGGTACCTACACAGAGCAACTTCTCCTAACCATCCAGGAACAGTTTGGTGAAAAACAATGCCTTTTCCAGCATGATGGAGCACCTTGCAATAAGGGAAAAGTGATAACTCAGTGGCATGGTGAACAAAACATTGATATTTTGGGTTCATGGCCAGGAAACTCCCCAGACCTTAATCCCATTGAGAACTTGTAGTCAATCCACAAGATGCAGGTGGACAAACAAAACCCCACAAATTCTGACAAACTCCAAGCAGTGATTATGGAAGAATGGCCTGCCAGTCAGTCAGGATGTGGCCCAGAAGTTAATTGACAGCATGACAGGGCGGATTGCAGAGGTCTTGAAAAAGAAGGGTCAACACCGCAAATATTGACTCTTTGCATCAACTTCATGTAATTGTCAATAAAAGCCTTTGAGAATTATGAAATGCTTGTAATTATATTTCAGTATTCCATAGTAACATCTGACAAAAATATCTAAAGAAACTGAAGCAGCAAACTTTGTGGAAATTAGTGTGTCATTCTCAACTTTTGGCCACGACTGTATATAAACAAAGTTAACCCAATGCCCCTGTGTGAAAAAGTAATTGCCCCATTACAGTTCAGGATATCATCAGGTTGCTTCCCAAGGCACCGGGGGCTGAAACTGTCATGGTTTATGTGGGGTTGAATGACATTATGAAGGGCAGCTCAGAACAGCTGAAGATGGATTTTAAAGATCTGAATGGGTCACTACTTGACACCAAACTCCCCATAATATCTGGCCCAAATAACTTGGGTTCCTGGATCCTTTCACAGCATTACAAGGCTGCATTAAGACAATGACTTATCAATGACCCAAGCCCAGCTCATTTATTCCTTACCATTGTGTCACTTGTCATAATGCTTCAGCAAAATGTACATTATCCCAGGTGCGTTGGAATACAACGCAAGTAACCTAATGTATGTCCCTCTTACTGCCCTGAATCCCTATGCTGATCCTACAGTTATTGTATGCAGTAATCACATGCCTATGAACCAGAGTAAAACTGTTAGCACGGAGGTGATGTGCCCAAGCAGGATGTCCACTGTGTGCAGGACACCCTGCACTAACATAAATAACCTGAGCATGTCTACCTCTACTAAGCTTCCCACTAAAGCAATAAAAACAATCAAGCATCCCAGAAAAGTAATTTAAAAAAAGCCCACGTTAATAACGCAGCTTAAGAAACAAGGTCCATGAAATCAATTTGCTAGTAACAGATGACATTCATATTCTGACAATCTCTGAAACTCACTTAGATAATACCTTTGATGATACAGTGGTAGCAATACATGGTTATAAGATCTACATAAAAAGACAAATGCCAAAAGGTGGAGTTGTGGCTGTTCTATTCAGAACCATATTCCTGTAAAGCTTAGAGAGGATCTCATGTTAAATACTGCTGAAGTAGTATGGCTACAGGTTCATCTGCTTCACCTGAAACCCATTCTGGTGGGAAGCTGTCACAGATCACCAAGTGCTAACAGTCAGTATCTGGATAACGTGTGAAATGCTTGATCATGTAAATGATATCAACAGAGGTACCATTTTCTGGGTGATGTAAATATTGACAGGCTTTCATCAGGCTGCCCACTCAAGAGAAAGCGTCTAACTGTAACTGGTGCCTGCAACCTGGTTCAGGTTATCAAATCAACCTACCAGGGTAGTTACAAACAGCACAGGAATGAAATCCTCCACATGTATTGATCACATCTACACTAATGCCACAGAAATCTTGTCTAAAGCAGTATCCAAATCCATTGGATGTTGTGATCACAATGTAGTAGCTAGATCTAGAAAAACCAAAGTTCCAAAGGCTGGGCCTAATGTAGTGTATAAGAGGTTATACAATACGTTTTGTAGCGATTTTTAAGTTGTTGATGTAAAGAATATTTGTTGGTCCGTAGTGTGTCATGAGGAGCAACCAAACCCTGCACTTGACACATGAAATTGCTTATCCCAGTTACTAATAAGCATCCACCCATTAAGAAAATAACTGTAAAAACTTCAATCCCTGTGGATTGATGAGGAATTTAAATATGGTATGGTTGAGTGGGATGAGGCAAAATAAGAAAATAGGTCTGGCTGTACAACCGATAAGCAAACGTACTGCAAATTGAGAAATCATGTGACTAAACTGTATAAAAAGAACTACACTATGAAACTAAGATAAATTACAAAGAATGATAGTAAAAAGCTTTGGATCACCTTATATGAAATGTTGGGCAAAAAGGCAAACTCCACTCCATCATTGATCACAAAACCCACTGGCAAAATTAGCAAACTTAGCCATGACATGCCAGCAATAGATGCTGACACTACTCATCCAAGTATATCTGACCAAATTATGAAAAGACAAGAATTGTCATTTTGAATTCTGTGAAGTGAATGTATTGTTTTCTATCACCAATGACAAGCCACCGGGATTTGACAACTTGGATGGACAATTACTGAGGATAATCGCAGATGATATTGCCACTCCTATTTGCCATATCTTAAATCTAAGCCTACTAGAAAGTGTGCGCCCTCAGGCCTGGAGGGAAACAAAGGTTATTCCACTACCTATGGACAGTAAAGCCCCCTTCACTGGCTCAAATAACCGACCAATTAGCCCGTTACCAACGCTTTGTAAAATTTTGGAAGAAATTGTGTTTGACCAGATACAATGCTATAAATAAACAAACAAATTGACAGACATTCAGCAAGCTTATAGGGAAGGTCATTCAACAAGCACAGCATTTACACAAATGACTGATTGGCTGAGAGAAATTGATGATAAAAAGATTGTGGAGGCGATTTTAGACTTCAGCGTGGCTTTTGACATTATTGATCATAGTCTGTTGCTGCAAAACTTGTGTCATGGCTTTACACCCGCTGCGATATTGTGGATAAAGAGTTACCGGTCTAATGGAACAGATGGTGTTCTTTAATGGAAGCCTCTCCAACAAAATCCAGGTAGAATAAGGAATTCCCCAGGGCAGCTGTCTAGGCCCCGTTTCAATATTTACTAACAACATTGGCTTTACTCAATGTGTCCATGTATGCGGATGACGCAACACTATACATGTCAGCTACCCTAGCAACTGAAATGACTACAACACTTAAAACCTCTACCGACTCCCCATCCCTCATGCGGGAGCGTAATTATCGCCTGACACTAATTAGCATAACGCAACGGACACAAATATCCCTAGAAAATATTCCTATTCATGAAAATCACAAATGAAATATATTGACACACAGCCTTTTGTTAATCATCCGGTCATCTCAGATTTTCAAAATATGCTTTACAGCCAAAGCTAGACAAGCATTTGTGTACATTTATCGATAGCCTAGCATAGCATTTTGTCCAGCAGGTAACTTGGTCACGGAAATCAGAAAAGCAATCAAATTAAATTTTTTACCTTTGATGAGCTTCGGATGTTTTCACTCACGAGACTCCCAGTTAGATAGCAAATGTTCCTTTTTTCCAAAAATATTATTTTTGTAGGCGAAATAGCTCCATTTGTTCTTCACGTTTGGCTGAGAAATCGCCCGGAAATTGCCGTCACGAAAACGGTGAAAAATATTACAAATTAGCTCCATAATATCGACAGAAACATGGCAAACGTTGTTTATAATCAATCCTCAAGGTGTTTTCAAATATCTATTCGATTATATATCCATCGGGACAATTAGTTTTTCAGTAGGACCGATTGGAGTAATGGCTACCTCTGTATTTTACGCAAGAATCTCTCTGGGGGCATCAGGTGACCACTTGCGCAATGTAGCCGCCTACGGCTATTCTTCAACATAAATGCGTAAAACTACATCACAATGCTGTAGACACCTTGGGGAATACGTAGAAAGCGTAATATGGTTGATAGCCCATTCACAGCTCAATAGGGACTCATTGGAAAGCAGCGCTTTCAAAATATGGGGCACTTCCGGATTGGATTTCTCTCAGGCTTTCGTCTGCAACATCAGTTCTGTTATACTCACAGACAATATCTTTACAGTTTTGGAAATGTTAGTGTTCTGTCCTAAGCTGTCAATTATATGCATATTCTAGCATCTTGTCCTGACAAAATATCCCGTTTACTACGGGAACGGGTTTTTTTCCAAAAATTAAAATATTGCCCCCGAGTCACAACAGGTTTTAAAGAGCTGCAGTTTGTTTCAGAATGGGAGGCAAGGCATAAGTCAGTTCTAAGTATTTCCAAAACTAAAGGCATTATATTTGTGACAAATCATTCACTAAACATTGTAATGAGTCATGTGTTAATTGAGACTAAACTGTTTGGCGTAACACTGGATTGTAAACGGTCATGGTCAAAACATATTGATACAACAGTAGCTAGGATGGGGAGAAGTCTGTCCATAATAAAGCGCTGCTCGGCATTCTTAACAGCACAATCAAAAAGGCAGGTCCTATAGGCCCTAGTTTTGTAGCACCTGGACTACTGTTCAGTTGTGTGGTCAAATGCCACAAAGAGGGATAGGAAATTTGCAATTGGCTCAGAACAGGGAAGCACTGCTGGTCCTTGGATGTACACAGAGCTAACAATAATATGTATATCAATCTATCCTGGCTCAAAGTGGAGAGGAGAAATTGACTTCATCACTACTTTTATTTGCGAGAAGTATTGACATGTTGAACGCACCGAACTGTCTGTTTGAACTACTGGCACTCATGCATACCCCACACGACATCTCTTCACAGTCCCAAAGTCCAGAACAGACTATGGGAGGCGTACAGTACTACATAAAGTCATGACTATATCAAGAAACTGATGCAAGCAGTAAAATTTTATTTAAAAAAAACAAAAATACACCTTATGAAAGTGGGACTGTGAAGCAACACAAACATGAATACACGAAACACACGATAACATACACACTATTCACACACACAGGTCAAATCTTTTGTAAGGTTTTTAAATATGTATCACTGCTTTAATTTTGCTGGACCCCAGGAAGAGTAGATGCTTACTTGACAGCAGTTAACGGGGATCCATAATAAATACAAATAACTGGTTGGGCCACCTATAGCTGCAATTTCTGCAACCAAAACGCTTCCTGTAGTTGTCGATCAGTCTTTCACATGGCTGTGGAAGAATTATGATCAGTGTTTGGTTTTTCGCCAGACATAACCCATGTCACCAAAAAGTTCCATTTTTGACTCATCTGTCCATAGAACATTCTTCCCTGGAGTCTTAAAGATCATCCAGGTGCTTTTAGGCAAACATGGGTCCAGTTACGTCTGGCGAAAACCAAACACTGCATTTCAGCATCAGAACCTCACCAATGTTCAAGCACAGTGGTAGTGTGATGGTTTGGGGATGCTTTGCTGCCTCATGATCTGGACACCTGGTCACCACTAAAGACACCATGAATTCTTCTCTGTATCAAGAGAATTCTAAAAGGAGAGAAATCAGGCCATCCGCTATTGAGCTGAAACGCATCTGGGTCATGCAGCAAGACAATGATCCAAAACACAAGAAAGTCTACATCAGAATGGCTGAAAAGCAAAATATTTAAAAGTTTTGAAATGGCCTAGTCAAAGTCCAGGCATGAACCCCATTGAGATGTTGTGGCCTGAAACGAGCAGTTTATGCTTAAAAGCCCACAAATGTCACTGAGTTAAAGTAGTTCTACATGGAAAAGTGGGCCAAGATTCCACCACAGCGATGTGAGAGGCTGAGCAACAACTACAGGAAGCGTCTGGTTGCAGTCAATGCAGCTAAAGGTGAAATTAATTAACCCTTCACACTCGTGAGAATTGACCTATATGAATAGGGATAAATAGAAATGTTTCTTCGAGAAGTAGTATGAAATGCATATGCATTACCATGGTAGCAACTACAAGGTTACAGTTTGGAGACTGGACAATTATAATACTAAAGGTGAGGACAAAACCGTTAATCTGACAAGACTGAATGCAAACATTACACTGTTGATTTCATGTGCATTTTACATTTACGCCACATTTGATAAAGAAATCTTAAAATACTCTGGATACGTTCAGCAACATATGAATATTCATGGTTATTTGGGATAAGTGCAGCATAAGACAAGGGTTTGAGTGAGAGGTCTAACTGGTGTCTCTAAGTGGCCCCACACCTCTCCAAAGTGTGCACAGATCCTATGTAATTTCAATGCACTTTTAAGACTCAAAGAGCCTTCAATTATAAGATGCTATTTTGAGCTCTCCTAGCTGTGCTGTTGAAGAACTAGAGCAAGCAGACGTATGTTTTTTTGGTGGGGCACAGCCCTGCATCCCTGCCTTTATGCATTCCAAAAATGGTCTATTATAAATCACAATCTGGTCAGGTGGGTATCATTTCAAAGCGTATTCTATTGCCAACATGGCTAGCTAAGTTACAAAAAACTATCTTAGTGTTTAGGCTTTCACAAGGCAATTCAGAGAAGCAGATGGTAATTTTGGTGCGCATAGAATTGAGTCCCGAGGGCACGCAAAAGCGTGTTCCCCGCCAAATTTCTTCCCAATACGACAAGCATAGGCTCATTCTGCTCAGAACAACCCAGGATATGACAACACAGTGATCATAAAAGTAAGGGCTGACCCCATTTAGTTGACTGATTGTTTGGTCGATATGCTGGTCGATATGCTGTTGGTTGACCGAAATGTCTTTAGCCAGTCGCATATTAGAATTTTTGTTTTCATGGTACACAAAACAATCTGATTCGTACTTGTCCGAGCGGACTAATCCATTGGGGAGGCCGTGTAGATGGCACAGTCCATCACTCCAGAACATGCTACTGAAATTGTATATGGTTATATTATCTAAGAACAATGGTGCAACACAAATACCAATATTATTTTATAACAAATTCGCATCGGCGTTGGATAGCGTTCGCTATCCGCGGTTCTGAAACCGTGCACTGTTGAATTGCGGCAAAGTTAGCTACCACATTGGTGTTGAGGACAATGCGGTGGAGGCAGGAGCGGTGTGAGGAGACAAGACAACAGTCCTTGCCTTAACTGTTTAAGAAAAGTGGAGAGGAAAACAACTTAATTAGGTCTATAATCAATAGCCTAAGTGTTAAACGTACCTGACTTTATAAATCATCCACATACACAGAGTATACAAAACATTAATAACACCTGCTCTTTCCATGTTAAACAGTCAACCACAACCTGTTGGATAAAGCAATTTCACAATTTCGGCTGTTTTGTCATTCTGCCCCTGAGCAAGGCAGTTAACCCACTGTTCCACGGGTGCCGAAGATGTGGATGTCGATTAAGGCAACCCCCCCAGCACCTCTCTGATTCAGAGGGGTTGGGTTAAATGCGGAAGACACATTTCAGTTGGACAACTGACCAATCCCTTTTAATCTTTGTCATGCTGTTATAAAGGCTTTACACTTGTTTTCCATTAGAACAGCCTCCCTGGTATTACTTACAATTTATTTAGTGTTGTTTACACTGTTCCAAATGGAGAGAAAAATAGTTATCTAGCAGCACCCGTTTGTCACAATACGAACATAGCTCTTACTCCTACCCTCCTTGATATTACAAATATGATCATAATAATACATATAATTAGTAGGCTTAGTACAGCAGCCTTGTATAACCACAATCGAACTGTAGGCCTAAAAGTACATATCACCCCCCCCCCCCCCTTAATGATTTAGATGCACTATTGTAAAGTGGCTGTTCCACTGGATGTCAGAAGGTGAATTCACCAATTTGTAAGTCGCTCTGGATAAGAGCGTCTGCTAAATGACTTAAATGTAAATGTAAATGTACATCCTGTTAAGCGGTCTTAATACGCAACTTAAGCCTATATGTACCAATCGATCATTCATTTGTTCATGTCATCAGACAGTTTACGAGTCATTCATGATTTGAAATGCAATCAAGCATTTCAGTTCTAAAATAAAACAAAGGGAGCCTTGAATAATTTGCCTAAACAAAAAAATAAACGTTCCATGTCAGAAACTGCATGCGACTGTTTTTAGTCTTTGCTGTAATAAATGCTTCACAAAAAAAAGGTGCGTTTTCCCAACTAAGTCAAATTTCTTCCAGACATCTGACTTCCCCTTTACCTCCGGAGCAACTAGTAAACATTCCCCCGTTATGCTGTCACGTGTTACGGTGTTGGAGTTTGTTATAACCAATTTATTGATGCCATTATCATAGGCTATATGTCAGGTGAGAGAATAGGGCATGTTTTTCCTAAACAAATAAAGGATTTCAGTAACAGAACTTAAGCCAGAAATGGCTGTAATTATTCTGCAGTTTCAGCAACATGGATTGCACAAAACAAAAACACTTGATGTTCTGTGGTGGTCGCTGCAGCAGAGAGGAGAGAGACAACAGGTGCTAGTCACACAGTCACTCGCTGTCTTTTCTCTCCATTTTTTTTTAACAGCGCAGCAAGTCTGACCCCGATCAAATGAACTTTGGTCGGACTCCCTCTAGTCATTTTGTCTTAATTATTTTATAATACGGTGCACTTAAAGCGGCAGACAAGCTCAGTGCATATAGGTGATTTTCTTAAAACAGAGTGTATATGTCAAATAAATATTTAGGCGAAAGAACAGATCACTCTCGGTTGACTCAGATTTTTTTTGTTGTTGTCAGGGACAGACCTAATAAACGTTGACACTGTATATTACAGGAGTTTTATGATATTGAAATGTGAAGTGCACATTTGGACTCACGGTTGTTTGGCTTGCTTGTATGACAAAGCGGTATTTAATATAATCCTCAATGTCTCCATCTTTCAAAATACATTGAGTCATCTTTATTTACAGCCTTTCCGTCACTCAGACTAAACATTTGCAAAGTTGCCCAATTATCGGGAAGGATGGGGGCAACTTCTTGTCGCTTGCGGTGCTCAAGTTCAGAAGTCAGTCAGTCAAAACCAATACTGCGCTGTGAACCAGAGAATTTGAGCTCTGACATCATGTACAGCATGTTACTGTAGAGCCACTGCGTTTCAATTTAGGCACTTGTTAATGTCCAACTCTGCCATTTTCAGCCCGTATAAGGGTATGAGTGTAAAGAGTTAAATTAAAGTATCCAAATGTGTTATTTGTTCACTCAGGTGCCCTTTATCTAATATTCGTTTTTGGCTGGAAATCTGATAACATTCAGTGTCAAAAAGAAATGCAAAAAAAAAAAAATCTGAAAGGGAGCAATTATTTTTTCACAGCACTGTAAGTTCAGCAATTGGACAATTTTCTCCTGGAGGAAGCTTTGAATTGGTCAGTATAGCCTACAGTATGAAAAGAGTGCAATCTTCTTGCATCTCACATCTGCATGTAGTTATTGGACTGCCTGCTGGACTCCTGAGTTGAAGCAAGATGCTGTCATATCCAGGAGTGTCATGCACTCCACCCCTCCTGACAACTGACTGCACCGGTCCTTAACCTGTAATAGATGGAAGGGACTTCATGCACACCCAATGGAGAATTGAAGACAACTTTACCCAGAGAGCTACAAGTGTCATTGTCTGGTTACTGGTTTGACAGCCAAAGCCTTAGATGTATAATGCCATAATAGTTCTGGTTAGACAGCTGAAGTTGTACTCTACACAACTTATTTTGATTTGCTAGGTAAAGTCGTAGGCGTTTATAAGCACATCAATGTGATAATTACAGCAGAAAATGCTTTGTATGTAACAAACACACCCATTGATTGTTTGACAATAAGCACATTGACACTCAAACTGGGCGATGTTTGTGCAATGTCCACATGTAGCCTACATCTGTAGGGAGCTCAGTAGTTCTCGGATTTATTACCTGGAAAATATCTAATAGGAGACATAACCTAGCCAGTTAGCTATAGAATATTGCTTTGTAGGACAGCTGACTGAAGACAGGGCATTCAACTTGCAGTTGTTACTGTTTCGACGGTAAAATGTTAACATTTCAGACACTGGTTCTTGCAATTTTGGCATAACTGGGATTTCAAAGAAATCCTCTAGTTAGGCTAGCCGGCTACGGCTATGCACAAGCTATACTAGCTAGCTGCTGTCAGCTTGGCTAAATACAGGTCAGCGCAGGCTTTAGCCAACACATTGAACTGAATTAAATTTACCATCTTGATATGGTGAGTCAGGACAGAAGAAGTCCTAAACTTCTCTACAAAAGCTAGGCTAGGTTTGCTTACCTCACTGTTACTACTCATAACAGTACTGCCCTTGGTTTGTTGTGATTGAATGGCAAAGACACACTCACATCAAACCACACCACCAAGACAACTCACGTTTGGCTTCAGTCATGGCCGCAAGCACTTAATGAGCAAGAACAAAAACAAGGCCAAACCATTAAGGTCAGCATCCATTTAAAGCATAAATCATTGCGCATTTGCACACATTTGGGCCTAACATGTGAGATGATTGATGTTGGACCGTTAGGCTAATGGGTTCTTCTGATGGGTTGACTGACTAAAAGGCCAAACAGACTGCCGATGAACGGTTAAAAGCAGTGGGTGGCTGTCCTATCACCTCTGACCACAGAACAGCTGCCCTCATTTTCTGTTAAATTTCCCAACTATTCTACATGTTGAATTGCCACCGTTGGTCGACACCCAGCAGGTGATCTACTGCGCAAAGCTGAAGATTGTTATTGTGTATTTTTCCGAATGTTTTACAGTAGTTGAGGTTATGGAGTTGCTGTACAATATTGAAATCGATGGAGACAACATCCACCCTGAAACATCTGCTTCAATTCCCTGGAAGTGCCAAAGCCTTTTCTGGCTGTACAATTAACCACTGAACAACTCGCTCAATAATCAGGCACTAAGCCTACATCCTCATCCCAAACCACAACCGACAGAATGAAGAATTAAATCATAAACAGTTACAAGTCACAGACAGTAGCATGAGAATAGGTAGAAATAGGAAGATTTCAGCATCATTGTACAACAACAATCTGTCACAAGAACTCACCGTGACTTTGTTCAAGAAAATGCTTTTTGCCAATTGGCTTATTGGACTCTATTATCCAACCCATTTTGAGTACTGCACTGTAGGAAAATCTTGTAACTACACTCTGTCCAAATTAGCAAAACACTGCTGTGACACTGAACATCCCACATGGCAAAAACATACCCTTTAAAACCTCTCAGACAATTGACTTGTTAAATCACAGTCCAGGCCTAAGTACAAAGTTTGTGCTAAAAGCGTATTTGCAGGACAAACAAGTGTATAGGACTAATCATGTGTAACATAACCTTTAGCACTTCACAACAAGCAGCTGTTTACTTCTTCAAAAGATTGTCATTTTAAGACTCACAGTTTAAATGGGAAGTGATGCACTTTAAAGCACAACCGTTATCAAAAGTTCTTCACTCCTATTAAAGATGGACATTTCCAAGTAAAAGGACCCATATGAGCACCAACATGTGAAGTTTTTCTACCATTTCCCTATGCTAAAAATGTGAAATAAGCAAAGGCTTTGATTTCTGGTCAAACACATAGAAAGGGGGTCTTAGACAGCTACCAGAAAAAGTGTTAAATGTATTAGAAATTGATCAAACACACTAATGTTGAAGTAATAACTAATATCAACACTTATATTTGGTTTGGGATAAATTATTTGCCTTCTATGTTTAAGGGGTAAAAAAGAAACACCGCCTTACATAAATTGCATGGACTGTGTGCAATAGTGTTTAATATGAGTTTAATGACTACCTCATCTCTGCACCCCACACAAACAATTATCTGTAAGGTCCCTCAGTGAATTTCAAACTACAAAAAAAATTGTTAGACCTCTCATTCGTGTCAAAACTCTGAGCAAGCATATACGACATGGGCAACATGTATTATTTAGAAGATTCGCAAGTTTAGTTATTAATGAGTTGCATAGACCTCTTTCTGTATTTTTACAAACATTGCGCAGGACTGCGATGCGCGGAAGTTGGTGGCATAACAAGGAGTTATAGAACGCTAAAATGGTTGAGTGCATTTCACACTACTTTTGGATTATAATTGGATTGCAAGGCTTGTATGAATGTCATGCTTAATATAATGTTTGTTTCATCATCGCAAATCAAATGCATTATACTTTTTTTTAAACTACCAGTAAAATGGCTCTTTGGCTAGCGTTTGCTCCAGCCTATATCAATGCGCGTTAGCATTCTAGCTAACAATTGCTGCATCCACAAGTTATTTTGCAAAGATCACAACCAACTATAATCTTAGCGACTGTTAAAAGCAAGAATCAAAACATAATTGTAAGCGTATGAGAACCCCAAAAAGTGATTTTGTTTAATAGTAATAACGTACATCTAGGCTGTGTTGAATGGGCGCAGACGGCGATCTTACTGCAGCCAAGCGTCGTCCGCATCTGTGCGTGACGTTAGTACTGGAAAAGGGTAAACTCATCCTCAAATCGAGTTGCATGTTTGCAAATCGCATTGAATGTCTTCAAATGTCAAGTTACAACTTTGCTACCGTTCAATTTTTCCACACATGATACAAGTTTGCGAAATGACACACTTGCAAATAATGATACAATACAAGCGTGGTAGGCGAATTTGTATGTTATCCCATTGATTAGTATTACCCATGTCAATAAATTAATAACTTAGGAAATTAGCTGTTTGGCTATTTAGCAACACCGCGACACAACAGCAAATTAAGATATTTTCACACATTCCCACATTCATGTTTACAAAACGACGTGTTACCATCGTTCGAATTGGCTAATACATGTTTGAGCTTGTTGTGCTGCCTGTGCCGAAACGTACTAACGGTAGTTAGCTAGCTAGCTGTTAGCTTGCTAACGTATTGCCAAAACAAGGCAGAAGTTACCAAGGCGATTGATATATAGCTAACTAGTTAATGATAGCTATAAATTAGTTCGTTAAATTTAAGCAAAACGAGATGTCAACGTTTATAACGGTTGCTCCAATTGAAAAAGGCCTTTTGCACCAATGTACAGAAACACAGCCAAGCCTTGAATCAAGGGCGCTGCACTTAACTACCTATTCCATGGTGAGAAACTAATGGTAATGCCTATTCCGTAAAAAACAAGTCCATAACGTTAGCTAGTTAACGTTGTGTGGACAAATATTTAGCTAACCAATTACCTAAAGTGAAATGCAGAGCAGTCTTCCACGCCACCAACCTTGACTAGTAAGTAAAGAACGTGAGCATTGTTAATAGCTAGCTAACGTTAACTACACAAATTCTAATTTAGCGAGGCAACTTGACGAGATATCTTAGCTAGTGACGGGCACAGCAATGTGTCAACTCAGTTGAACAATATTAGCTAGAATTTTTTTAATTAATCCATGTAGTTAGCTACCTATTCTAGCCATAGTTAGAGTACCAAAGCAAAGGTTCAAGCTGACCTGCTTCTGCGAAAACTCGGAAATGAAAGGTCTCCAATCCCCTTGCTAGGAGCACTTGGGGGGCAAAGCAGCGCCGTCTTCACGGTTCAGCAGAATCCTTACAAGAAATTATAACCGTATCCATACGGTCTTAATAACTATGAAATAAATTAGTCAAATCGTTCTCCTTTCGGCCGTATTGGTGCGAACGTCGTTAATCACAGTTACTGGATAGCTAGCCAGTCACTACTACAAAACTACTGGTGGAGGACGTCCACGCAGCGTTCTGACGTGCTTGGCTTGCTTATTCAACGCGTCCGCAAAACCATCATGCGCGCGCAAAAAGATCACAGAACATACGAAACTTTATGCATAAGCAAATTACAGACACAATTATACTTATCCATTGAAAACACATGGTGAGTCAGCACTTTTTGGTTGCACCCCGAACTCACGTTGGTTGATCGTCCTACTACACTTCTTTCCATTGAACATGCAGTAATCTTTCATGAAAAGTTGAACAAATATTGATCACTTTTATAGGTCATTTACATTTTGGGAATAGGCCTAGGCCCAATTGAGGAAACAAATTCGACAATTAGACTTTTAAAATAGATTAGTTGAGCCAAAAGTATAGGTTCTGAAATCCATATCAAGCCATTCCATAAAGCAGGTGCAAAAACGACAAGAGCAATTTAAAGTTCCAACCTTTATGAAGTTCACAGCAGTTTACACATGGGCATAAGAGTAATTTAATAAATCATCTGTTTTCAGTTTCCATCGAGACTGTCCATAGTTTCCATCATGAAAAATGTATCAGTGACCTGACTTCAGGATACTAAGGTGTTGTGTCCCTTAATGGCACCCTAGTCTCTTTATAGTGCACTACTTTTGACAAGGGCCAATAGGACTCTGAAGTCCAAAAGTAGTGCACTAATATAGGGAACTGGGTTCCATTTGGGATGTATTACTTGTGCCAGCTTCCTCTGGTAGCCTACTGGAGAGAGGAATGTGATCAGTCAATGTTTTGTTTCCCCTCCAGTAGCTTTGATCAATCTTTATACTCATTATAGAATCATATACCGGAGGCAAGGTGCCATCTTATCTTAAAAGACATACAAGCTTTGAACTCGAGACTAGCTTCCTGTGAGGGTAACCCATTTTCATTGTGTGTAGCCTAGCCATACAGATCAGTGTGCCTGCGAGTACCTTTGTCAATGAAGCATTTTTAAAATGTGTGTGTGTATCGCAAGTGTACATCAACTTAAGGTACCATGGAGCTGTGTATTATTGTACACGTCATACTGTAAACATTTGCTCCACATCAGACTGGCCACACCCTCTCCTTGAGATATGAGCCACTCAGTTGCAGTTAGTGCTGCTATGACTGCCTTCACAGTCAATACACCTATTTGCCCCTGTCTACTTGACACTGTCAGTTGTTGGGGGGGGGTCTAGTTAGATGTGGTCTGGCTGGTAGATTATGGACAAGAGCCACAGGCATGCCGGAAACAGTGGCAGGGCAATGTATAAATGCATCTTGCCAGTCTTGTCTTATGAGATCTTAACAGCACAAGGGGTGGAGGGCAGCAAGGGCTGTAATGTTTGAACACAAATTAAAAGCCATTGTGAGAGTTTCAGGAGTGTTTTGCAAGTTATGCCACATTGTGACAACATCACTAAACATGAGAAACACTAGTGATAGACACCAGCAGAAGCACGCCGTAGTCTGTAAATAGAGAACTGAAATAAATTCAAAGCAGAAATGTCAGTGGTGTAAATAGCATATTTTGTTTAGTGGCTAGTGAAAAGATGCAGTGTTGATTTAGTCAACATGCTCCTTCTGTAAAGTCAGTGCGTCACTTGAGATGATCATCAACAATATTCCTCAAAGATCCTTTCTTCCAAGTAAACATTAAGTGCTGAAGATAAATCACCACTCATGGGGAAACTATAGAAATCCTACATGACCAACAAGCAAAGTCTAGAAACTTGCTCATGTTTGCAGGGTTAAGGATTTGACTGACAGTGCGTCATTGACTAATGTAAAGTAATAGCCGAGGTGTTTAAGTTCCACTGTGTACAGGTAGTCTACAATTAGTTTTTACCCAGCCTATCCAAATACTAGACTTCTTGTGGTTCTCAAACATTTACATATCAACTCTGCCACCTAGTGGGATGCATTATACAATCACTCAAGACAACTCATGTATTGTCTTTACATGGAGAAAAATCTGCCAACACCACATTTATTGCATACAGTCTATACATTACCAACTTACACAAATTACTTTAAGACCAAAGTATGAAGTGGTACGAATTTCACTTATCAAAATATATTTTAACAGAACAGACCGGCCTAGTACAGAATGTGACAGTCCTAGTGGCTTAATTAAAGCTTGAGTCAAGCTACTGTACTTTTCTGTTTATAGACAATTAAGGGAAGTCTTTGGAATCATAAATAACTTGAGGCTAGGCCATGCTAGTCATTCTATTTCTATGGCTGGAACCAAACCTGCTAGATAAAGTCATTGATCTCCACAGACGTGAGGGTGACGTCATTGTAGATACCCAGGTGTTTGATTGAGCCGAGGTCACGGATGCGGTGTTTGAACTCCAGGAGGTGCGAGCTATTCACTGCCACCCTGAACTCATTGTTAGTGCACATGATTTTCATCTGGAAAAACACAGGACCACAAACTCATTATGCAAAACCAAAGACTGTTGATATGAAATTAATGTCACTATACTAATCATACAACATTCATAAATAAACCTAAAATGACAACTGAAAAAAAAATGGAATTAATATAGGGGTGTCCAACTCTGTCCAAAATGGCACCCTATTCCCTATATAGTGCACAACTCATTTTCAATGACCCTGACCATCATAGTTTCAGAACTGATTGGTTGACATGAAGTGAACAGGAATATAGATCCCTCACCTCAAAGGGCTGGCCCTGAGTGAAGGGGAAGTGGTTGTGTCCTCTCTCCTCTTTGCCCCATTTATTGCCAATCAGACTGTTCCTCACAATAATTTTCTTGCCATGGTCATCAAAGCGAGGGTTAATGTGCATGGCAATGTCATTCCCTTTGGTCAGGTTCAATGTGAACCTAAAAGGAGATAGTAACATTACATTAGTCAAGATTATCCTGACATTTACATTCAAATAAGAGCATGGTAGCTTATGTGCCAGTCTGTGCTATAATGTCAAACAATTTAGTTTGGCTAGACAATGACCAACGGAGTTTAGCGCTCAATCAGATCTGTGACCAGGCAAATAACATGAAGCGAGGATTTTGTGATAGACACTAGTTAAACGCATTTGTCTAAGTCAGACAACAGCATTATGTTTTATGAGGAATGCATGTTGTGCAAGCCATCTCATCAGCACTCAGATGTTTCCATGGTGATGTATGGGCTCCGAGACTGTGGCCATAGTTAGTGCTCTTGACTTTAGTGATTTGTGGTAGGTATTATCTGGCGCTGAATTCATATCATATGTTCATACCTCACCCACTGTCATTACATGACTGAAAATGCAATCAGTTGAGAACTATAAATAATGTGTCAAGATGCTCTGTTGGGATTAGGCTACTGTCTGCCAACCTTGATCATCTATGCAAATCCTCCCATTAGTCTCTTTTTACGTCACGAAAATGCAGCAGTCACATTCTGACAAAGAAAAAGATCAACCGTATTTGATCCCTAGCTTGAGCGTAGCCTGGTTCCAAATTGGTTTGTGCCATCATTTTAACACCTTGTCATGCCAGACATGTTTGATATGACATGATTACACCGACAGACTGGTACCCAGGCTACAGTAGAAGAGGTTTGCAGGCAACATGTCAAGGTGGTATGCCAATCAAGTACCTATAATTGGCTACATGACTGAGATAGTAGTAACATTCAGAATCATAATATGGAAATGACTGCAATGGAGATGTTCACAAGTCACCTAAATTATAACTATATTTTGATGTGAAAACTGACATTTTGGCATTGTGGTTAATTGTCCCGATAATGGTGATGACCATCTCGTCATAGCATCCGTTTGGCAGGTTCTGAACATATGGCACTTTCTGTTGGGGAAATAAAATGGTTCCGTTAAGAAAAATAAACAATAAAAACTGCCGTTTCATTCAGACAGGCTTACACAAATATCAGAGTAGAGGTCTTGATCGCTGTCTGCCATAACAATAATGAACCATAAGAACCCTGTTCTTTGTTTTTCAAAATCATCATAACCAATATCTTCAGGATTAAACATCTTTCTTTACCAGTGAATGATTTTGAGGAGCAGTAGGTTGGCTAGGCTGCCCTGGCCATGTTGGCTGGCTGGGCGGTCCTCCCCCTGGTTGTCCGGGCCAGGTTGACTGGCTGGGCTGTACTCCACCTCCATATTGTTGCCCCGGCCACGAGGGTTGGGAAGGGTTTGGTTGTTGTCCAGGCCACATGGGGGTGGGCTGGCCTGGTTGCTGCTGACCAGGCCAAGCCGGTTGAACACCAGGCTGTCCTGGCCATGTTGGTTGATTGGGTTGTCCACCAGGCCATACGCCCTCACCACCCTGCTGGTTGTTCTGGCCTGGACAGCCCGGTCCACCACCCAGAGCATCTGACAGCTACAGGGGAGCAAGGGGGATGAGAGGATTGTGATGTGCACACATTTAATGTTTCAAGATGCCTCCCTGATTTATTTAAGATGCATGGATATTCCTCCACTAAACAAATGACAGAATTACGAAAACTACTTACATTCATTTTATCTGACAAAGAGGGTGAGAAATGTGAATTGTATGTTTCAAATACTGCAACCGCAGGTCCTGAGAGAAAGTACACTTAAATGTTAGTTTACATGAAACCTTAAACTTTGTCCACCACCCAACTTAATCTTTGGAACCATGCCAGTCTTCTCACATAGCTATGACAGATACACTGTATCTGATAAACTGACTAGGTGAAAGCTATGATCCTTATTGATGTCACATGTTATAGTCACTTCTGTGTAAATGAAGGGGAGGAGACAGGCTAAATGAGGATTTAAGTCATGAGACAAGAATTATACATCTATGAAAATAATATGGGGGTTTGGAAATGCAGACAATTGCATTGATAGAAGCCACAATCTGCTATATTAAAGATGGTTCACTCTAAAAAAAAAAAAAAATTGCCCTCTGAATGGCACACAAACAAATGGGCAAGAAAATATTTGTGCTTTTGAATGGGGTACAGGAGCTGCCAGGCACACCATTTTGAGTGTCAAGCATGTCAGACCATATCAAACGGGGATAACCTAGGGTTGCTAAATTCCAGTAACTTCCCCCAATTTCTCTTTTTTCCCCACCACTTCAGAAATCTTGGTTGGAAGACTCCTGGAATTATATCAATAAGCATGACATCTGGGATGTCACCAACCAAGACTTCTCAAACCATGGATTTTTAGGAAGGTTACCAGCATTTTGCAACCCAAGACCCATCCTATCCTCACCCCACACGTCAGACCAGACCTACTTTGAGTCTGGAAATCTGGTTACCCAGACTATTTGCATTACAGTGAGGCTTGTAAGTAAGCTTCACTGTAAGGTCTACACCAGTTGTATTCAGCACATGTGACAAATACAATTTTATTTGAAATGAGGTGCCATGTTTATTTCAGCAGACAAAGCCATAACACATTCAATTAATTTCAAAAGTAAACCAGCCAAGGTATTCATGTCAATATACATTTCAAGATTAGCCTACTTTCTGGATTCTACGTGTACAGCGTAGCCTAACAATTACGATGAGGATGAGAGAAGGGAAGTCTCAACTCTACTTAGAGTCCTAACAGGCTGTCACCATAACATAATCAGACTGAAAACAGTGTGAAGACAAGAACTGCAATAGAAAAACATGCACATGAAACAGAGCAACAGGATGTTGACAGATTAACAATCATTCAATCAGAAATGCTAAGAGTTTAGTGGAATGTTCAGTGCCTCATGGAAAGTTAGGGATCACAACACATGAACGGCAAGTGTCTGTTAAAACCTATTTAACCACCATTTGTTATACCATTTCGCATTGCCACTGATTAAAAAAGGTAGACTCAGCATTATGACATATGTGCAAAGAAAATAGCATAGTGGGTCAAGTGCCACATCAACATTGAACCATGAGGCTAAATTTCTCAGCCATTTTGGTCCCGTACCTACCACTCTAAACAGTGTTTTCCAAACTCAGTCCTCAGGAGAAATCAGTATATCAATGCTGATGAATATCTCCATGCTAGAGTACAAGGAACTGACATATGAACACTGAATTCCTAGACATACCTGTTGTGCTTTGATGTCACCGCGCTGCTCCCTTCATATGGCAGACATATACTAGCATTGGAGAGGCTGCGTGTCAGGGCGTATTTATACAGGTTTTCCCCCAAGGCCATGCCTTTATTTCCCTAATCCCTATATGGGAGATCACACCCTAATGCAGGGTTCCCCAAATGGCGGCCCACGCGCCATATTTGGACCGTGGGTGATTTTATGAGGCCCCACAAGTTCTGTGCAAAAAAATGTAATGTTGTATTTCTTTATTTTTATTGCTGTATAGAAAATACTGTAAAAACACCAGCAAATCAGCTCCAAGTGATTTCAATTTTCGAAATCTGTTCCAAAGTATTCCCACGCATAATATAGAGATATGTGAACATATACAAATATAAGCAAGGTTTGAAATTGTTATGTTTTAGTCAAATACCTCTGTTTGGGCTTCTTATGGCCAATTTGCAGTCTACAAATAATTTGTAGTTAAGTTCTGACCCCGACCATCCTCTCAAGTAAAAAATAGTCCCGAGGCTGAAACTAGTTGATGATCCCTACCCTACGAAGCAACTTTCCCACCTGCATGAAAAGTATGTACAACATGACACAGGTTTGCATGTGTTGATTTGAGAATTATGTTTTTATAGTACAAGTTGTACTGTACAACTATCAAATAATGGTAATGTGAGATTCTTACAGTTATCTGTTCACTTTTTAGTTATGAAGGAAACATTTCCATGGAAAGTTTTTGTGTGTACACATGTTTTACACCTCTGGGAGGGTCTGTTTGCAGACAGCCCCAACCACAAAAGTCTAATGCATACAGTAGGTGAGGGAAAATACGGTCAGTTTCTATGGATTGTGGGTGTGGGTGCAGGAATGTTGTCAAGCAGACCTTTCTAGTGTCTCCCTTGTTTGTAGAAGTCAAACAACAACCCACTCTGAGTGACAGATCTGTTCTGTGTTTACCATGGATACAGGGTGAGGTTTGTTAGCATTGTGATATATAGAATATTTATGTTTGTTACTAGGTGTGACGTTTATACAGCTAATCCCTTACCATTATCAAGGCATGACCAATGAACAACAGCAGGCCTGTGAGAATGGGCAGGTTTAATTCAAACCAATCCTCAACATCATAAACCAAATTAATAGAACACAAGGGAACAAAGATGGAACAAGAACCAGGATTTGTCTGACATTCTGTTCCCCCTTCACATATTACTTTTAAGAATGAGCCCGGTGATGAATTAAACGCTGTATGATGCAGGACCCCACCCTGCAGCCTCCATGCTATTCTTCTCAGTGTAGGAGTGGCAGGCAAAACTAACCCATACTGTACCCACACATAAGAATATTCTTTGAAGCTCTTGTGGCGGAGGTTTTACTGCTAACCTACAAAGCATTACATGGGCTTGCTCCTACCCATCTCTCTGATTTGGTCCTGCCGTACATACAGTGCCTTGCGAAAGTATTTGGCCCCCTTGAACTTTGCGACCTTTTGCCACATTTCAGGCTTCAAACATAAAGATATAAAATTGTATTTTTTTGTGAAGAATCAACAACAAGTGGGACACAATCATGAAGTGGAACGACATTTATTGGATATTTCAAACTTTTTTAACAAATCAAAAACAGAAAAATTGGGCGTGCAAAATTATTCAGCCCCCTTAAGTTAATACTTTGTAGCGCCACCTTTTGCTGCGATTACAGCTGTAAGTCGCTTGGGGTATGTCTCTATCAGTTTTGCACATCGAGAGACTGAACTTTTTTCCCATTCCTCCTTGCAAAACAGCTCGAGCTCAGTGAGGTTGGATGGAGAACATTGGTGAACAGCAGTTTTCAGTTCTTTCCACAGATTCTCGATTGGATTCAGGTCTGGACTTTGACTTGGCCATTCTAACACCTGGATATGTTTATTTTTGAACCATTCCATTGTAGATTTTGCTTTATGTTTTGGATCATTGTCTTGTTGGAAGACAAATCTCCGTCCCAGTCTCAGGTCTTTTGCAGACTCCATCAGGTTTTCTTCCAGAATGGTCCTGTATTTGGCTCCATCCATCTTCCCATCAATTTTAACCATATTCCCTGTTCAAGTTAAGTCTAAAGTCCATTTTGGCAAGGGCTTTCTGCCTGCTGTGGGTTAGGTCTATAAACCTTGTCAATTATTTGAAGAGACACCCTTGTTCATTAGTCCATACTTGTGTGAAAGAACATCAGGCACTATTTAAATCAAAATATATTTCCTTTAAAAAAGGTAGACAGTTTTGTTTACATTAATAAAACACATTGTACCAGACATTAATTTTTTTGCAAACATTGTCTATATTTCACTTCATTCTGTCACACAAACAGAAAATCTGTAGGTGATGGAAGATAAATGAATGTTGTGTGAATGTTACAAGGGCACAAGGCAAGACCCAGGTGCAGACACAGGAGGCAGATGGTTGGAGTCTTGAATGTTAATCCAAAAAGTGGTAAGCAAGAGAATGGTTGTGTACAGGCAAAAGGTCAAACCAGTAGGTACCGAAGGGTAGGCAGGCTCGAGGTCAGTGCAAGCAGAATGGTCAGACAGGCGGGAATGGAGTCAAGAACACAGGCAACGGTCAAAACCGGGAGGACTAGTGAAGAGAAAAAGGAGTACAGGGGAAAAACCACACTGGTTGACTTGACAAACATACAAGACAAACTGGCACAGAGAGACAGGAAACACAGGGATAAATACACTGGGGAAAATAAGGGACACCTGGAGGGGGTGGAGACAATCACAAGGACAGGTGAAACAGATCAGGGTGTGACAGAACATCAACCAAAATGACTGACAACTGCTGTTCAATAACTGCACTAATAAAGTGTCCAAAATATCAAACGTAATGACCTTTATCCCTAAAATATACTTACTGACCTGGACAGAAATACAATTTCCTGTTACAAGTAGCAAATTACATCCCGTGCCCTAAGACAGAGAACACTTCTGTTGCAGACAGGTTACATTTCAGAAAGATCAAGTTTGTCAGTGTTCTTGCACTGAGCATGGCATTATGAGGGTGCATGATGAGGCCTCCATGACTAAACTCTCTCTCCACTGGGGCACTGGTGGCAGGCACAGCCAAACCAACCGGTCATTGCTATGTGCTTCAGCCTTGGAAAGTCGGATGCATGGATTCTCCAAAAATCCAAGCAATCAACTTCATTTTCATCAGAAGATACTTGAATGTAGCGAATAATCTCTGCTCTGACATTACCTTGTCTCCTTTCTTCTTGCGGATCTTGTTGCGGTAGCCAGAGAACATTCTGGAGGGTTTGGCAGGTGGTTGTTCTTCTTCTTCACCACTACTGTTCTCCTTAACTGTGACTTTCTGTGCCTCAGCCAAACAAGGTCTGAATTTTGTTTTGTTTTTATGATGTATATGATCAAGAATATAACAGTATACATTCTACATTTAAAAAAAGTGACATAGAAAATGTTGCATGTTGCAATGTATTGTACCTACCAGTCAGACTCTCCTTGAATTCAGCTTTATCTTCATGTGGTATGAGGACATAATGATCAAGCCAGAACAGGCAGAAAGACGGGTCCAGCAGCACAGCCATTATGTATTACATTGTCACCAAATGGAGGTTTTGTTGCCTGTCATCCGAGTGCTCATTTCTGACATTCACAAACAGCACCTGGAATCGGCGTTTGAGTGACCGCTGCAGTGCTTCTACAAGACTGACTAGGTGACGACTTGTGCTCAGTATACTTTGCAGATGATAGTTGAGTGACAGTACACAAGGAAGGGCAGCACTGAGAGTCACCACTTTCTCCCCCTGAGTAAGGTTGGAGGCCTGGTCAAAAGGGTCCAAAATGTCCACTAACTCCAATAGCTGGCTCCATTCCCTTGGTGATAAGCAGAGCTCCTTGTGTCCTTGGGCCTCAAGTAGAGTATTGACTCTTTGTTGATTCAGATTGGTGACTGCTTTAACAAGCCGGAGGATGGAATTCCAGCTGGTCGACACAGCAAGCAGGGATACTACGATTGGCTCCGAACTCAGCTTCAAATGCTTCTTTCAGACCACAGGTAGTATGTAGTAAGCTGCAAAGTTTAGTTACCTTAGCCATCACACTGTTTATGATTTTTTTGTTTCCTTTAGTCCATCTCTAATCACCAGTTGTAATGAACGGGGCAAAGCACTGTAAGCACTGCTGCCTGCAGTTGGTTTGGATAGCTTCAGAATCAGCAATATACTCTTCATCAAATTCTTCCCATATGCAGGGGTTATCCACATCATCATTCATTGCTTGCTTTGGGGAAACAAACTGTGAAGGCCTTTTTCATATTTACAGCATTATCACATATGATATAATCTAATTTATGTTTTATGCCAAAATTATCATATTACTTCAAATGTATCACTGATCCTTTCCCCAGTGTGTGACCCTGTGAATCTATCACAGCTCAACAGAACTGACTCCCGTCTGAGTTTTTTTCTTTTCCATGGCCATTACTCCCATGAAGCCCCTCATGGTGCTGTCAGTCCATATATCTAGTGACATACACTGATTCTGTCTTCTCCAGGGCACTTTTGATTGTAGCCTCTTTGTTCAGTCTTAAGTCATGCAGGCGCCACTGACATGAAATTCCGAAAGTGAGGGTTGTCCACAAAGGACATAGGCAGGCTGCAGGAAATGATCAGGTCTTAGAGTATAGCCTCTTATGGTTTTCTGCATGGGGTGGCCCTGGCTGTACACATGGACTCCTGTGATGGTCAAGAATGAGTCAATGCTGCTCTGTCCTTCTGTCCCTGCACTGGCCACCTTTGCTTAGCAGAATTCAGTGAACCTGCAGATGAACAACATGATGGATAGTTGTTGCTGACTTGAGATGGAAGTACAAGGACACAAATTGGTAGCATTGCCTTTAAATTGTTTGACTTGGGTCAAACGTTTCAGGTAGCCTTCCACAAGCTTCCCACAATAAGTTGGGTGAATTTTGGCCTATTCATCCTGACAGAGCTGGTGTAACAGAGTCAGGTTTGTAGGCCTCCTTGCTCGCACACGCCTTTTCAGTTCTGCCCACAATCTTTCTTCAGGATTGAGGTCAGGGTTATGTGATGGACACTCCAATACCTTGACCTTGTTGTCCTTAAGCCATTTTGCCACAACTTTGGAAGTATGCTTGGGGTCATTGTCCATTTGGAAGACCCATTTGCGCTTTTAACTTCCTGACTGATGTCTTGAGATGTTGCTTCTATTTGTCCACATAATTTTCCTGCCTCATGATGCCATCTATTTTGTGAAGTGCACCAGTCCCTCCTGCAGCGAAGCACCCCCACAACATGATGCTGCCACCCTGGTGCTTCACGGTTGGCATGGTGTTTTTCAGCTTGCAAGCCTCCCCCTTTTTCCACCAAACATAACAATGGTCATTATGGCCAAACAGTTCTATTTTTGTTTCATCAGACCAGAAGACATTTCTCCAAAAAGTGTGATCTTTGTCCCCATGTGCAGTTGCAAACCGTAGTCTGGCTTTTCATGGCGGTTTTGGAGCAGTGGCTTCTTTCTTGCTGAGAGGCCTTTCAGGTTATGTTGATATGACTCATTTTACTGTGGCTATAGATACTTTTGTACCCGTTTCCTCCAGCATCTTCACAAGGTCCTTTGCTGCGGTCCTGGGATTGATTTGCACTTTTTGCACCAAAGTATGTTCATCTCTAGGAGACAGAACGCGTTTGGAAATTGCTCCCAAGGATGAAGCAGACTTGTGGAGGTCTACATTTTTTTTGAGCTCTTGGCTGATTTGATTTTCACATGATGTCAAGCAAAGAGGCACTGAGTTTGAAGGTAGGCCTTGAAATACATCCACAGGTATACCTCCAATTGACTCAAATGATGTAAATTAGTCTATCAGAAGCTTCTAAAACAATGACATAATTTTCTGGAATTGTCCAAGCTGTTTAAAGGCACAGTCAACTTAGTGTATGTAAACTTCTGACCCACTGGAATTGTGATACAGTGAATTATAAGTTAAATAATCTCTCTGTAAACAATTGTTGGAAATATTTGTGTCATGCGCAAAGTAGATGTCCTAACCGACTTGCCAAAACTATAGTTTGTTAACAAGAAATTTGTGGAGTGGTTGAAAAACGAGTTTGAATGACTCCAACCTAAGTGTATGTAAACTTCCGACTTCAACTGTACATGCCTCATCTCATAACGTTAGTTTTTGCAACACTGGTCAAAGCGTCCTTTCATACGATGGACAAGAGTGCAGACACGGCATCCCTATCATGAGGTAGCACCGATCCTTTGTCCTGAATGCTATGTTGTACTCAATCATGTCACTAGCCACATAGTCTTCATTCGTGAAATGTGTGCCACACACACACCACGGAGTGTTTGGGCTGCACAGAGGCAGCAGTGAAGTCAAGCCTCTACACCTGCACCAATCTCACCCAAGCCTGAAAAGTTGCGCTCGGGAAATCTAAACACTGTGTCCATACGATTTGGAGGAACCACCACACAAAAAAGTTAACTTTAGCTTCAGTTATTAACAAGCTAAAATGTTTAACTGCTCTCTGACATAAGATTCCCGTAGATTCCCACAGGGCACTAGTCAGATGTCTACCTTCTCGTACATCATAGGCACAATTATTTTTACTGTATTTCGGAGGGCGCAAACTTCTTCAGAAACAACTTATTTTTTCATCATAGTGGCCAGAAAAATGTAATAAGTATTTTGCCTTTTTAATAATTCCACTTAGACTAGTCCAATAACCTATTGTAATGAAACAGCAGGGAGCAGGTCTCGAACCCTCGACCTTCTAGCCCGAGGTCCGGCGCGCTATCGACTGGGGCGCAAAAACATGCTCGTGCGGCAGGGTCGAGTTCTGCGCTCATAAACCCAGGGTCGTTACACTACTCGCTCCTTTCAAAGAGCGCGTCCTCGCGCTAGCTTGCGCCTCTACGTCTTACAAGTTGGACAGTCACTGGGTGGGACCCTGAGACTTAGTTTGTTCCCTCGGGGACGAGGGACTTTGTGGTGGGGGGGGGCTGTGTAGCGACCCGCACAGACAGCTGTGTGTTAGGCTATTAGTGGGTTGTGTTGTACTTACTAGTGTTCGCGGTGTCCGACATGCCAATCAACCTGCTATCTGCCAATCACGGAAATGCCTGGATTGTTCTGATGCCGGGCATCCTGGCGGTTGGCGGACTGGCGTGGAGGGGGTTGGGCAGGGGGATGGAGCATTGGAAGTTAAGACCAGGTTTAGAACGCAGTCGTTCTAGAACGCTTTTCAGCCCTTTGTACTAAGCTACTTTATCTGTGTTACAACGCCGCCTGTTACATGTTATCCGGCAGAATGCACAACAAAAACTTATCCCACTACTGACTTGCACTGTTCACGAGTCTCAAGTCAATTGATCACGAGTCTAAGTCAAGTAATTTTCTTTGCGACTTAAGTCTGAGTGTCAGACTCGAGTTTCCATCTCTGGCGTTGTGCTCCTACTTTAGCAGCAATTTCCACAAGGTAGGCTACTCACACTGTAGCTAGGTGCACAGACACACACAATCATAATAGTGTTATGCTTTGATGGCTGATATGATTGTAAGGATACCCACACACTGACTGTCCAATGACCTGTCTGGGACTTATTTCTTCCTTACCCCAGTCACATTTTCTCTGGCAAACTCTTCAATTACACACCCTAGAAATAACTGTCATATGATTCAGATAAAACCAAATTCAATAAAAGGTTGATTTACCCAGAATGGTTTAAGAACCCACAACATTTCTGGGAATGTAACCAGTGTTGAGCCAGAGGTACCAATAGCCTAGGTCCCGCACCTTTTTTACTTACACCATTTTGCAGGTTTTACAATAATGTCCTCATCTGCTTGCATGCGCGTTCCCTATCAAGGTGTTTTGGTTCTTCCCTTGTGCACTACGCTTTTCAGCGCGCTTACTATACCACAGGTCAATATAGTCTACCAGTCAACTGTCTACACATAGTGAAAATAGTGCAGGGTTTCCAATAGCCGGTAATAGCTGGCTTCTGGCCAATATTTTTTTTTTAAAGAAAAAACAATTGCCACGGCTAATTATCCATGAGAAGAAACAAATCCCACTGTAAAATAATGATTTTAGCTTATTCATTGATGGAAATACCAGTAGATGTAAAGTAATTCGACCGGTCATGCTTATCGGTCTACGGGTTAATTTGCATAATTTAGAATTAAATTTGCCCATATGTATTTTCGTTAGTCGTTATGATTCTTATTTATCACACACGCACAATATACAGATAAAAAGCCTGGTTTCAGCGGAAAATCTGTCAGACAGCAAGAGACAGCTGCTGTTAGTTTGCTGCTGGAGTGAAACGTGCTTTAATAAGCCCAATCATTGCGCAACAACTCTAAATGAAATCACACGTTAAAAAGTTTGAATAGCCACAATTAAAAAGAGCTTCTATTTGTATTTCTCAACTGGTAATTGAAGCGCAGTTCCCATTCGCCATTCAAGTGCATACAGTGCATTCGGAAGGTATTCAGGCATATAATGGGTGCGTGTTGGTGGCAGGGAAGTCAGGCGCAGGAGAACGAACTTGGTATAAACGGAGTCGTTTTAATAAATGCTCACAAACTCCAAAAACCAAAATAAAAAAGTGGGTCCAAAACCCGCCGTGACCCAGAACATAACTTGCACATAACACTCAATCACCGACAAAGACACGAGGGAAACAGAAAGTTAAATACACAACATGTAATTGATGGGATTGGAACCAGGTGTGAAGGAAGACAAGACAAAACCAATGAAAAATGAGAGGGACCGACCGACTTCGGCGGAAGTCGTGACAAGGCCCCTTGACTTTTTCCACATTTTGTTACATTACAGCCTTATTCTAAAATTGCTTACATCGTTTTTTACCCTGATCAATCTACACACATTACCCCATAATGACAAAGAAAAAACAGTTTAAAAAAAAAAATCAGCAAATTAAAAATACATTTAAAAAACGGAAATATAACATTTACATACAGTAAGTATTCAGACCCTTTACTCAGTACTTTGTTAAAGCACCGTTGGCAGCGATTACAGCCTCAATACTTATTGGGTATGATGCTACAAGCTTGTCACATCTGTATTTGGGGAGTTTCTCCCATTCTTCTATAAAGATCCTCTCAAGCTCCTTTGGGTAGGATGGGGAGTGTCACTGCAAAGCTATTTTCAGGTCTCTCCAGAGATGTTCGATCGGGTTCAAGTCTGGGCTCTGGCTGGGCCTCTCAAGGACATTCAGAGACTTCTCCCGAAGCCACTACTTTGTTGTCTTGGCTGTGTGCTTATGGTCATTGTCCAGTTGGAAGGTGAACCTTTGCCCCAGTCTGAGGTCCTGAGCGCTCTGGAGCAGGTTTGCTCCGTTCATCTTTCCCTTGATCATAACTAGTCTCACAGTCCCTGCCGCTGAAATACATCCCCACAGCATGATTCTGCCACCACCATGCTTCACCGTAGGGATGGTGCCAGGTTTCCTCCAGATGTGATGCTTGGCATTCAGCCCAAATAATTCAATCTTGGTTTCATGGTCTGTGTCCTTTAGGTGCCTTTTGGAAAACTACAAGTAGGCTGTTCCTTTAACTGAGTGGCTTCCGTCTGGCCACTCTACCATGAAGGCCTGATTGGTGGAGTGCTGCAGAGATGGTTGTCATTCTAGAAGGTTCTCCCACCTCCACAGAGGAACTCTGGAGCTCTGTTAGATTGACCATCAGGTTCTTGGTCGCCTCCTTGACCAAGGTCCTTCTCCCCCGAATGTTCAGTTTGGCCGGCCAGCCAGCTCTAGGAAGAGTCTTGGTGGTTCCAAACTTCTTCCATTTAAGAATGATGGAGGCCACTGTGTTCTTGAGGACCTTCAATGCAGCAGAATTGTTTTGGTATCCTTCCCAGATCTGTGCCTCGACACAATCCTGTCTTGGAGCTCTGCAGACAATTTCTTCGACCCCATGGCTTGGTTTTTACTTTGACATGCACTGTCAACTGTGGGACCTTATATAGACAGCCGTCTGCTTTTCCAAGTCATGTCCAATCTATTGAATTTACCACAGATGGACTCCGAGTTGTAGAAACATCTCAAGGATGATCAATGGAAACACGGTGCACCTGAGCTCAATTTCGAGTCTCATAGCAAAGGGTCTGAATCCTTATGTAAATAAGGTATTTCTGATTTTTTTCTTTTTATAAATTAAGCAAAAATTCATAAAAACCTGTTTTACGATTTGTCATTATGGGCTTTTGTGTGTATATTGATGAGGATATATATTTTTTTTTTATCTAATCCATTTAGAATAAGGCTATACAGTAATAAAATGTGGAAAAAGTCAAGGGGTCTGAATACTTTCTGAATGTACTGTATTATGGTAGGCAGGCTTCAGCATGTCACACACCACTTTACAATGATCTAGAGGCAGTATGCATTTTGAAAACATACTTAAGTTGTTTGAACCCTGAATGTTTTACTAAATATTATGATCAGGAATGGGCAAAATTGTCAATATACAATTACAAAATACCATTAATGTCAATCTATCAAAATAAACTACAAAATGGTATTTCGTATTTTAAAATACAGAAATACATTTGCAAGTAGCCAGCTCTGAATAGCAACAATATTCTCAGTAACAGTTACAGAAACGTTTAATTTACTATGACTGTGACATGTTGTTGTTTATCTACCTTAGTTGAATGCACTCTGGATGATCCAGGCAGCATCACATCACATCCGGCCTCGATTGGGAGTCCCATAGGGCGGCATAAAATTGGCCCAACGTCGTCCGGGTTTGGCCGGGGTAGGTCATCATTGTAAATAAGAATTTGTTCTTAACTGACTTGCCTAGTTAAATAAAGGTTCAAATAAAAAAAATAAAAAATTGTCTGCTACATGACCAAAATGAAAATGTATATGTGAAAATGCAAAGCACACTGGGTATTATTATTGGCATTGTTTCTTGTTCATGTCTAGATGGGATCCAGTTTAACCTAATTCTCCTAACCATCACATTCATTCTCCTAATCTGCTGCATAAATTCTCCTAAACCCACCACGAAAAGTCAATTTTGACAAAAGCTGTATCCCTTCTAGACAAAACCTTGTTTTGGGGCGGAGCTCATTGGAATAATACTCAGCATGTTTTGCAATTGGCAATGCAGGGTGAAAGGGGGAAACAAAATGATTAACTGCTTTAAAAAACAAATGGTATTGAAAAGTATATTGTATTTTGAAAATACAAATGACATCTCTCGAAACTATCTTGTTACAAAATACATTGGAGTTTAGTTCAGCCCTGTTTAATAAAAATGACTAAATATTCAGAGGTAATTACAATACATATTTCAAATACATGTAATAGAAATTATGATTGTGATAGATATTTATGATTATTTATGATATGATTATGATAGATGATTATGATAGATATTTACATTTCTTCAAAGTAGCAAAGTAAACAAAATTAGATCAAACATGGAGGCAATTATTTTATAAAGACTTCCCTATGCCATTGAAACCAGTAGTCTATTTATCTAAATATTCTATTGGTTTTCAAATTAACTTTCTTTCTTTATCCATTATCCAAAAGGCACAATCCTAGTCGTATTAGCAACCCATGCTAGTAGTTTCATCTTCATATCTCCACTCTTTCTACATTTCTAAGGGATATTTTCATCTCTGTCTCATGAAACCGCTCGCATGTGCAGTGCACTTTTGACAAAGTCCTTTCCATAATTGCATTATGGAATGAACACTCGTGCGTAGCTTACTGCATTGTGCACATTGCTGCGCTTATAACTTGAATAAATAGTTTATAAAAATGTCAAGGTAAACGTTCTAATCTGTTGCATCAGCCTCATTGCTTTATTTAATGTAGTCTAGGCCTACTGGTTGTGTGAATTTGGGATCTATAGTCCCACAACTACCCGAGAGTTTGTTTGGACTAGGCTATTTCTTTTTTGCACAGAACGACAAGCTGCACTGTTAGCTGTTTTTGTAATTGTATCAGCAACTTACAGTATTGATCAACAGCATAATAGTGTTTAAACTGAATACGGTAGATTACTGTAGAATGCACAGCAAAATAGCATAATTTTGCTTTAAATCAAATCAAATGTATTTATATAGCCCTTCTTACATCAGCTGATATCTCAAAGTCCTGTACAGAAACCCAGCCTAAAACCCCAAACATTAAGCAATGCAGGTGTAGAAGCACGATGGCTAGGAAGAACTCCCTAGAAAGGCCAAAACCTAGGAAGAAACCTAGAGAGGAACCAGGCTATGATGGGTGGCCAGTCCTCTTCTGGCTGTGCCAGGTGGAGATTATAACAGAACATGGCCAAGATGTTCAAATGTTCATAAATGACCAAATAATGGTAAAATAATAATAATCACAGTAGTTGTCGAGGGTGCAGCAGGTCAGCACCTCAGGAGTAAATGTCAGTTGGCTTTTCATAGCCGATCATTAGGAGTATCTCTACCGCTCCTGATGTCTCTAAAGAGTTGAAAACAGCAGGTCTGGGACAGGTAGCACGTCCGGTGAACAGGTCAGGGTTCCATAGCCGCAGGCAGAATAGTTGAAACTGGAGCAGCAGCACGGCCAGGTGGTACAGTATTAATTAATTAATTTTCAGTATTTATTATGCTGCATTGTAGGAAAATGTTGTGCGCGCGGAAAGAGTCTCTGACTCATGAACATATTTTAAGAGGTTGTATTTGTTGCACCCATGAGTTAGAATGCTGTACCCACAGAATACGGTAATATACTGTAGTTTAGGAATTATACAAAGATGACGTTAGAACTAGAAAGAGTTCAGAAGCGGAGGGACTTACCATGTCTCCCAAGGGCTTCGCATGTCTCTCAAGGGGACTAAAAAGATTTTGGCTTGAAAAAGTAACGTTTTCAAAAGGAGTAAGGTAATTGGTTAAAGGAGGAGGATCTGAGGGAAAGAGGAAGGAGGTTGAAAATACTGAGGGAGGCAGAGGATAGGTTTGAATCTATTGAAGCTAGCAATAAACAAGGGAGAAGGTATGTCGAGTAAGATTGGTGTCAAGTCCAAACAGTGTAACCCTGACACCAGTTTGAGTTCTGGAGGTGAAATGGAAGGGGTAGAAGGTGTTGTGAGGAGCTCGGAGCCTGTACCTTGCATTGATGGACATGGTTGTGATAAAGATACGCTTGGTCCAGTGGGAGTGAGATCTTGGCTGATCCGTGGGTGGTTTCAGGTTGGGTGGAAAAGATGGTAGGTGCTGTTGAGTCGGTGAAGGTAGCCTGAAGTTGAAATTCAAAGGGGGTATTTCTGGGGTAGAGTTACGTGTGGAGGGGGAGCAATTAGAGTTGAAGATTCCTGTTGTTTGTGACGCCCGCTGCTTGGTGCGACCAAACTCAGTGGTGAGCGTGGTGAAACAGAGGAGTCACTATCAGTCCTTTTGTGTTTTGAGTCAGTCTTTAGTCTTTACCCGACAAGGTCATGTTAGGATATATCAGTTATCCTGTTTGTGGCGAATCCACTGCGCTGTGTCAGATGTAACGTTTATGGGCATGTTGTAGCAGGGTGTAGGAGGGAGATTCCAAGATGTGGTAAGTGTGCAGGAGGACATGGGACAGAGAAATGTGTCGTTTCAGTGGAAAAATGTCTTTGTCAACTGTAGGGGTGTCCATGTTGCTGGGAATCGGAGGTGTCCGTTGTGAGAGAGGCAGGTTGACGTGGCCCGGGTCAGAGTAGTGCAGAAGATATCTTATGCTGAGGCAGTGAAGAAAGTGGAGGAGGGTACATAAAGGGTGAGGGATTCTTAGATGACCCCTGTGAATACTAGATCAGTGCCAGGACAGCGGGAGAGAGGGATACCTGTTTCAGTAGGTTGGCTTCTTAGCGTTTATAGCAATGGTTATCAACTGTACCGCAAAGTTGGAATGTAAGTCACAGTAAATGGATGTTTAGGTGGCAGCTGCAGAGAACTATTTGGGCGTACGAGATTTGACTTCAGAAGAGATACAGGGTGTGTTGAGTGGTACTGTCCTGTCCTCTCAGGCTGTTGGCCTGGGGTAGAATCAGATAGCCCAATTGCTGCCAGTAATTTACCGTAATTCAGAATACAGTACCATACTACATTTTTGGAGCACAAAACCCCCCTTTTTTTAAACCTTTATTTATCTAGGCAAGTCAGTTAAGAACAAATTCTTATTTTCAATGATGGCCTAGGAACAGTGGGTTAACTGCCTGTTCAGGGGCAGAACGACAGATTTGTACCTTGTCAGCTCGGGGATTTGAACTTGCAACCTTCCTACCTTTTGAACACTAGTGGGCCATGGACTCTCCAAAGTGACGAAAGCGTTCCACAGCGATGCTGGCCCATGTTGACTCCAATGCACTTCCACACTTCCCAGCAGCGTTGCATTTCTTGACACAAACCGGTTTACATGGCAGCTACTACCACACCCTGTTCAAAGCCACTTAAATATTTTGTCTTGCCCATTCACCCTCTGGATTGCACACATGCACAATCCATGCCTCAATTGTTTCAAGACTTAAAAATCCTTCTTTAACCTGTCTCCTCCTCTTCATCCACACTGATTGAAGTGGATTTAACAAGTGACATTAATAAGGGATCATAGCTTTCACCTGGATTCACTTGGTCAGTCTATGTCATAGAAAGAGCAGGTGTTCTTAATGTTTTGTATACTCAGTGTATAATTAAATATTCAATATTGGCAATTGCTGATTTTATTTTCAATACAATTCAACAATAAAGTACTGTATTGCTGTTTTTCTATATTTACTGCACATACTATATATTTGTTTATATTGTTGGAGGAGAATCGCTGGCTCATTAACATATTTTAAGGCATCCCTTATAAGTGGCTATACCAATTTAAGTGATATGTGGTAATAGTTTGCAAAACAATAAATGTAAATAGGGAATAGATCAGTGTGGTAGCGGGTCTTAAACCTTTTAATGGTTGAATATTTACCAATGTCCATTTGATCGGTTTTGCCTTGAAATCACGGCCAGTTTGGAAGACTTTGTTAAGGCCTCTCGAAGTGCAAGTGATATAAAACATTGAGTATTCATTAATATGTTTTAATATGCAAATACCTACAGCCAACCTACTTGCTCTAATCCCTTGTAATTACAGTCAAATACTGTATAAATAATTTTCTTACAGTTTAATAGTCACTTTAAATTATTATATATATGTTTTAATTCAACCTTTATTTAACTAGGCAAGTCAGTTAAGAACAAATTCTTATTTACAATGACAGACAACCGGGGAACAGTGAGTTAACTGCCTTGTTCAGGGGCAGAACAACAGATGTTTACCTTGTCAGCTCAGGGATTCGATCCAGCAACCTTTCGGTTACTGGCCCAACACTCTAAAAACTAGGTTACCTGCTGTCCCACTGTATTGTAGTTTATTTCATTGCTCTGGCATCAAGATACCATGAAAATATCTTAGTATTGTATTGGCACTATCCAGAGATAGTCAGAGACATATCATAAGATATTTTGTTGTAATTACAATTATTTTAAAGGCCAATATATCTTTAACTTCAACAAACATTTTCAGTAAAGGTTTTACTTGCTATGACTGTGAAATGTTTTTTTTTAAATCAACCTTGGTTAAATGCACTGATTGTAAATTGCTAAGGACCAGAGTGCCGCTAAATGACCAAAAATCCCAATTTACAAAGAGCACTGGGTAATATGACGCTTCCAGTAATATACTGTAAATTAGGTTACGGTAAAAATGTTGGTACTGTAAAATGGATTAACATAAAATGGACTACAGTAAATGTACTGGAAAAATAAAGAACAGTAACTTATTGGCCAAATTTTGCCAGTTAGTTACTGTAAAATTTACAGGAAATGTTTTACAGGGTGACCAATAGAATAGGTAAACATTTCTACTATGAGGGATAGTAGATTGACATGGACTAGTGGTTTTGCTGTTCTAACATCTTCAAATGCACATTGGAATTCATTATTATTAAATATATATATATATATAAATTCACAAGATAGAGGAATAGCTGATAGGCAGCGGAGAGGCCAGGTGCGTCATTATGCATGAAAGAGCAGTGAAGACACACAGCTCAAAAAGGTCCCCTATTGATCTTGTTTAGGGACAATCAAATTATCCCACAACACCACAATACAATGAATAATTGCATTCGTGTTTTCAAGTGAGTACAAAAGACTGTAAACCGCAGTGAAAATGTCATTTGAATAATGGCGCAAAATCCCCGTTATTGCATTCATTCCATTTGGATCAGTTGTGGGTCTACTCTCGACAGATTACAGAAAGGCACAGTACCAGGCCAGACTGTATTTTTTAAACTTCTGATACTGATGTGCTGTCTGTTGTCGATCATCATTCTCCCACATCGTTCACATAGGCCTATGTTCCCAGCAGGCCCAGTTATTCAGAAAAGCTTAACGTGTTTTGCCTCCTTTCTAATGCAAACAGCTATTTCTCGAACCTAGAACCTAATGCTTCAATATAGCCTAAATATTTGTCATTTTACTTTTTAAAAATGTATTACCTTTCGTGTGTGGCATAAACACAACTAATCACAATGTTTTAATTTGATTAGGCTACTTCAAAAGTCTCCTGTTGGTTACCTGCGCATGTTCATCCATGCCACTCTAAAATAAATCCAGCATCCAAACTGCGCAACAGCCATTCGATTGATGCCAGTCTCAGGCTTCAATCTCTTCGCCCCACCTTTCACCTCACTTAACTCGCAATCATTCACTTCCATTTCACTTCCAGAACTCGGTCTGGTGGCACGGCGTGCTCTGTTTGCTCTTGCCGCCAGTCTTCTTTCGACACCCCATCTCAATTTTTATCTGCATCGTACTCAAATTCAAATCTACCCCCTGCTTTCCTCATTCCAGCTATTTATTAGAATCAAGTGCGCTACATTAGGGTTGGAGTGAAAACCTACAGGACAGTAGCTCTCCGACCTGGCTCAACCCTCAAACCTCTTCAAATAGGGCTCCCACAACTCCAGATTCCCAATTTAACCAATGAATGGCACTGTAGTTGGCAATACAGTGAATTATTATGGTGTACTTATCTGTTTACAAATAGAGTATTCTATCTAAATTTCCGATATTGATCTCGAGGAGGACAATCATTCGAGAGCTTCATTATGAAGATATTCCCTTCTGTGACAACAAAATATGCCCTGTAATAAATTACAAAATAAGAGTGATAATTAGACGATTAGTATAATCCCTTTAATATAATATAATGTAATTCTTACTCGTGAAGCACAGTGTGTAAATCAAACGATAACGTAAGAAAGGGTGATGTGACGGTACATAGCCTACTTTGAACACTAGATGGCACTCTAATCCTTCCAAATGACTATTACAGATAGAGTACGTTAGGTATTGGTTAAGAATACTTTTGTTCCTCAACATTTCTTCGCAATCCAGTTTGGATCCATTTCATTTCACAGTGACTCAATGAGGCTTAACTTTTGGGAAAACCTTTGCAGTAATAATATACTGTACATCATGCCAGTGTGGCTATTATCATCGCCATCTCTACCATGCTCTTCGATACATACTTATACAAATGACAATATCTTGTGTTATAACTCCCATATAATGAGTTTTAAACCCAGTGGTAATTAAGTGGTAATGAGTTTAAACCCATTTTGATGAAATTTGGTTATACCTTAGTTAGGTCTGAAGAATCTGCTCTTCAACCAATGTGTACTTCAATACATGGTATTGTTGCCATTTCAGACGCAGACATATCTAAGAACTAACTCACCAAGAAAAGCAGAACAATGGCCTTTAAATATGGATTGTCTTGTCGGTACCATACTCGGAACATAGTTATTTCTGTGGGATGGCATGCCTCATCTGAAAGAGCCCATGTCTGCTTCGTGCTTAACCCCAGCACTAGAACAAAACACACTGCATTCCAAGATATAGATCTCATCTAAACACAAATCGTTTACACATTATTGAAATTTCCTGCTCTGTCTTGAAGAGTTATGGTGAAAACAATATGTTTGTTTAGCGCTGCTTTATTTACCCTTGAGCTACGGGCTGCACAAATTTTGACCAGGGCCCCTCTATAGAGAATAGCGTGCCATTTGGAACGCAGGCCATGTCTGAACAGGAAAGGCCCCTAACAAGCCCTGTCTAATTGTTTGGTTGAGATCTTTCTCTTCCATCTACCGAAGAAGACTCTAAACAAAAACAATCTCTTAATTTCCATTCTCCGGCCGCCCACAGCTGTCCCATGATAAGCATCAGGTCTATGAGAGGTAGAACGAGAGAGACAGAGAGAGAGAGAGAGAGACAGAGTGTGTGTGTGTGTGCGCGTGCATGCGTCATTTCATGTGTGCATGTGTGTATGTGTCCAGGCAGGGTCTGCAGCACACCACACAGGCTGAGGAGCTTGGCCGGCCATTTTGACAGCACAAAAAGCTCCTTGTATACATATAGCCCCGACTCCTGTAAATACCGCTAACGTTCTTTCTCTCTCTGCTGGCTGCAAGCCGCGCCCTGGAATTCCACTTTGTTTTACTTGGAGGTTATTCAAGGGAGTCATGTATCCCTGCAGTCTGAGTCCCACTGCAGTCTCAGTCTATCCAGCCAGGCAGCAGGAAGAGCATCCTGACCCATCAGAGTGGCTCAAGCCAGAACATTTCACATGGTTTGGGGAATTTAACTCTTAGCAATGCCTACACTGCTGCACTCCAAATCAATAAGCTGACACAGACTTTTTTTGCTTTCTCTCCCAATTTATGCTGTGACATTGTAGTAGGATAGATCTTTACAAAAATGATTGAGATTGGGGAAAGAGTAGCAGCAATGCAGTACCTAAACCAGAATTGCCTGCTACTGAAGATTCTTCTGCTGGACATTACATGTTGCATCAGGATTAGGGCTGAGGGGTTAAACTAACTGCAAGTTGAATGTAATACTTGGCTACTCTGCTTCCCTGTCAGTAGAACTATGACTAATGACAAAAGCAGAGCTTTGGTTCTTCCATCGAGGAGGCGAAGGGGGAACCCACAAGATAAAGTGAACGAGCATTGTAGCTGCAGACCCAAGATGAACAAATACCAAGGTCGAATGGTACATTCATCAAATACATTAATGTAGCCTTTCGTGGGCCAGAACTCACAGTGCATTATTCATTTGCTTAGCATCTAACCTAAAACCAGAAGGACTCTCCATTGCTTCCAGGAGCTATAATTTTGCCCAGTCTGCAAGTTGCTTAATCATATAAGCAGCTGTAATAGGCCAGAACAGTCAAAGTAGCCTGCTCATTCTGGACCTAGCGTTGCAATACAGCAAGCCTCATCAGAATACAGGCAGATGGCATGAATCTTATTGCCATTGTGTTCAATGTTTCTCCACTTAGCCCCAGAGTTAATGAGTGTCACGTCAAGTGCATGTAGTGCCGCAGTAGACTCAATTATACACGTTTTACCCTCTATACTAATGTAAAAGCCTGGCTTGCTACTTGGACTTGGGGGCGTACAGAATTGCTGCAGACTGTAGAAACAGGGAGTAATCTCTTTGGCAAGATAGAGTAGAGTACAATGTGAATGGGCAGTGAAGATCCCCTCTGTTTCCACGACAACTGTAGAGACATAGTGACAAACTACTCAGGCCTCTATAGAGCCATAGTGAACCGTAAAGTGGAATGTCAGCACAATCATGTGCTAGCTAACATATCCTGAGTTTACCCCTTTCGAGACTGAATTATTTAGTCGTTCATTATGAGTGTGTTTCCCCAAGGAGTCTTGCCATGGATCTTTGAAACATATGGCAGAACCATCCAAGGTCAGGTATGTGGTTGTGTATCACTACTCAGTGTTATGTTGAGCGTATTATGCTGCATTGCACCTGACAACTGTAAATTACATTTGTATGGACTGGAGATATTAGCATTTGAATGAAAATATAACTATTCTTAATTTTCTTGTTCTTGTTCTGAATGAATGAATGAAAATATAATTATTGCATTGTTTACAAAGGGGACTCATTTGAAAGGCATTAGTATGTTCAGAGGATCTCAAACTGAAAGACTTAAGAATAGATCTGCCACGAGATGAGTCGAGTGGAACAACATTGTAGTTGGTTGGTTTCCATGAGACAGGACATTCATTTAACAGATGTGATCTATTGCACATTAATACAGCCAACTGCTGACATCAAAGGAAATCTAATGTTCCCACATTTTCACCACTTGTGTGCTGCTTTTAACTCAACCCTTTTGAGGCAGATCTATTCTCACCAAGTCTTGGTTACATGGAAATAAAACCTGTCTTTCCCTTCTGAAAAATATTAAAGTTGGAAACCTTAATTGAAACAATAACAAAGGGCCAGCCCGCCTGTGTTTTGGTAAAAAGTTGAAGGATGGGCCTGCAAAAATGCGACTACTCTAAAATTCAAAGCGAGACCTACAGTACCAGTCAAAAGTTTGGACACACCTACTCATTCAAGGATTTCTCTTTATTTTTTTTACTGTTTTCTACATTGTAGAATAATAGTGAAGACATCACAATTATGAAATAACACATATGGAATCATGTAGTAACCAAAAAAGTGTTCAAATCAAAATATATTTTATATTTGATATTCTTCAAAGTAGCCACACTTTGCCTTGATGACAGCTTTGCACACTCTTGGCATTCTCTCAACCAGCTTCACAAGGTAGTAACCTGGAATGCATTTCAATGACATGTGTGCTTTGTTAAAAGTTCATTTGTGGAATTACTTTCCTTATTATTGCATTTGAGCCAATCAGTTGTGTTGTGAGGGGTGGTAAACAGAAGATAGCCCTATTTGGTAAAAGACCAAGTCCATATTATGGCAAGAACAGCTCAAATAAGCAAAGAGAAACGACAGTCCATCATTACTTTTAGACATGAAGGTCAGTCAATCCGGAACATTTCAAGTACATTGAAAGTTTCTTAAATTGCAGTCGCAAAAATCATCAAGTGTTATGATGAAACTGGTTCTCATGAGGACCGCCAGTGGAAAGGAAGACCCAGAGTTACCTCTGCTGCAGAGGATAAGTTCATTAGAGTTAACTGCACCTCAGAAATTGCAGCCCAAATAAATGCTTCACAGAGTTCAAGAAACAGACACATCTCAACATCAACTGTCCAGATGAGACTGCGTGAATCAGGCCTTCATGGTTGAATTGTTGCAAAGTAACCACTACTAAAGGACACCCATAAAAAAAGAGATTGCCAAGAAACACAGGCAATGGACATTAGACCAGTGGAAATCTGTCCTTTGGTCTGATAAGTCCAAATTTGAGATTTTTGGTTCCTACCACCGTGTCTTTGTGACACGCAGAGTAGGTGAACAAATTATCTCTGTATGCGTGGTTCCCACCGTGAAGCATAGAGGAAGAGGTGTGATGGTGCTTTAAAAAAAAATATTTAACTAGGCAAGTCAGTTAAGAACAAATTCTTACTTTCAATGACAGCCTAGGAACAGTGGGCTAATTGATTGTTCAGGGGCAGAATGACAAATTTGTACCTTGTCAGCACGGGGGTTTGAACTTGCAAACTTCCGGTTACTAGTCCAACGCTCTAACCACTAGGCTACCCTGCCGCCCCATGCTGGTGACACCGTCTGTGATTTATTTAGAATTTAACCAGCATGGCTACTACAGCATTCTGCAATACGCCATCCCATCTGGTTTGCACTTAATGGAACTATCATTTGTTTTTCAACAGGACAATGACCCAACACATGTCCAGGCTGTGTGAGGGCTATTTGACCAAGAAGGAGAGTGATGGAGTGCTGCATCAGGTGACCTGGCCAGCACAATCACCCCGACCTCAACCCAATTGAGATGGTTTGGGATGAATTGGACTGCAGAGTGAAGGAAAAGCAGCCAACAAGTGCTCAGCATATGTGGGAACTACTTCAAGAATAGCATTCCATGTGAAGCTGGTTGAGAGAATGCCAAGAGAGTGCAAAGCTGCCATAAAGGTAAAGGGTGGCTACTTTGAAGAATCTCAAATCTAAAAAATATTTTGATTTGTTTAACACTTGATTTGTTTAACACATGATATGTGTTATTTCATAGTTTTGATAGTAGAAATAAAGAAAAACCCTTGAATGAGTAGGTGTGTCCAAACTTTTGACTGGTACTGAATATATTCAAGGACTGACGACATAAAAAGTTTTAACCATGTTTTGAGTCTTTACAGTGTTTGTTTGCATTTACTTTGTTTACAAACATTGGAGTCTAACAAGGTTATCAAATCAAATGTATTTATATAGCCCTTCTTACATCAGCTGATATCTCAAAGTGTTGTACAGAAACCCAGCCTAAAACCCCAAACAGCAAGCAATGCAGGTGTAGAAGCAGTTATATTTTGGGTTGAACTAAGCTCATGAGGCATTTAAGTTATATTTTTCAATGAATCAATGGGTGCATTCTGAAAGTATACAGACCTCTGAACTTTGTTACGTTACAACCTTATTCTAAAATGGATTAAATAATTGTTTTCCCTCTTTAATCTACACACAGCACCCCATAATGACAAAGGGAAAATGGGTTTTTAGAATTTTCAGGCCTTTATGATCGAGTGGCCAGACGGAAGCCACTTTACAAGGCACATGACAGCCCGCTTGGAGTTTGCCAAAAGGCACCTAAAGGACTCAGACCATGAGAAACAAGATTCTCTGATCTGATAAAACCAAGATTGAACTCTTTGGCCTGAATGCCAAGTGTCACGTATGGAGGAAACCTGGCACTCTTCCCTACGACGAAGCATGGTGGTGTTAGCATCATGCTGTGGGGATGTTTTTTAGCGGAAGGGACTGGGAGACAGGTCAGGATCGAGGGAAGGATGAACGGAGCTAAGTACAAAGAGATCCTTGATAAAAACCTGCTCTAGAGCTTTCAGGACCTCAGACTGGGTTGAAGGTTTACCTTACAACTGGACAATGACCCTAAGCACACAGCCAAGACAACACAGGAATGGCTTCACGACAAGTCTCTGAATGTCCTTAAGTGGCCCAGCCAGAGCCCGGACTTGAACCCGTTTAAACATTTCTGGAGTGACCTGAAAATAGCTGTGCAGCGACTCACCCTATAGAACCTGACAGAGCTTGAGAGGATCTGTAGAGAAGAATGGGAGAAACTCCTCAAATACAGGTGTGCCAAGCTTGAAGCGCCATACCCAAGAAGACTTGAGGCTGTGATCGCGACCAAAGGTGTTTCAACAAAGTACAGAGTAAAGGTTCTGAATAGTTATGTAAATGTGATATTTCCATTTTTTTATACATTTGCACACAAAAAACACACAACATTGTTTTTTTTTTTGCTTTTTCGTTATTGAGTATTGTGTGTAGATTGATGAGGGGGAAAAACAATTGAGTCAATTTCAGAATAAGATTAGGGGTCTGAGTCAAGAGATTGTAGTACTTTCCGAATGCATTGTATATCATTAATTTACAAGTTGAAAAATGGATGTAGCAACTAATGATTCTAGCTCTACTATAAAGGGAAAATAATAGTTTGAGTCAATGGGCTTTTTGGAGGTGCACATGTTAGTATCTGTGTATTCCAGTCAGCATATAATGACATCCGTTATATATACTACAAAACAGTCGTGGGTTTACTGTGTTTAAAACCTATAACAAACAGCTCCGTTTGCGCAAGAATTGAATGGCAAAACTACCACGGCAATCACTTGGTGATGAGCTTTGCTACTCTCCATATGAAAGGACCATATTAACGCATTGCCACTCAAACACACAGAAAACAAGCTGTCGGGCTAAAACAATGGGGACAATAATTAAAAAGAGCCTATCTGGATCCAGCTCAAACATTAATTTAATAGTAAAAGCCCAGAACCTTACTAACAACAACAACTGAGTACTTACGATTTAATTACAACCATCTTAACCTTATATGGCGGGGACGGGAGGCAGGGGTGTATCAACGCTATGCTAGAATGTAGATGGGGGGGGGGTCGCCGCAAATATGATGTCATATTTTTGGTTTCACTCCTGCTGGAGCTTTCACATCAGTGCTCACCAGTGCAAGCCGTTAGCTTGCTGACGGAGGCACATTAAACCAACTTATGAGAAAGAAACTCATTGAGGAAGTGTGTGTGTGTGTGTGTTTGTGTGTGTGTGCGTGCTTGCGTGCGTGCGTGCGCGTGAGAAAGAGAGACTGCAAAAGACAAAGAGAAAGAGAGAGAGGCCCAGAAAGAAAGAGACGGAGGGGGGGGGGGGGAGAGAGAGAAAGGGAGAGATAGAGAGAGATAGAGAGAGATTGAGAGAGGCCCAGGCAGCAGCAGCAGATCCCTTGGCAGATAACCGGACAGGCTGACTCACGTCAGGGCGTGTGATTGGAGTGTCACTCAGGAGGGCAGGCAGCTCTGAGATTGGCCCATTGTGTGCCTTTCACATGGAAAGTGTGAGTGGAGCTACCACTGAATCATGGACATATCAGTGGGGATGTGACTTTGGGAGGTCATCTGTTCGACAGAAGAATTATGTATTTGATATATTACAATAAGGCATTTGTGGTTGCACCGGTTATTATATTTTCCTAATCATAATAGTTTTGTATTCATTATCATGATTTTCGGTGTATTTTGTTTGATTATCTAAGCAGATACATCTCTCATCTAACAGGATATGTCTTTATTATGTAATGTTGCTCCTGCTTGATGAATCCTATCACAACAGTCCTCACACTCTGTGCACTGAGGCAGACGTTATTGTTTCACCAAAGGAGCCAACAACAGTATTCTATGGCAGAGAGTTTCACTTTTTCTCAAAATTCAGTTACCATATCCACTTCACGATGTGGCCTTTGGAGTGTCTCAGTTCCTTTCTATCATTGTATTTGAGCTCTGAGCATCAGCACAAATGATTGAGTAACAAAAATACGTGTCACGTCAACCAGGATTCCCGGCCATAAAAAAAAACAAAAAACTATTGTCTTTGGAAATCACGTTTCGATTGAATGAGGCCTGTCCCAGAAATGAACCCTAATCCCCATAATGAAAATTCACCCAAATGTTCACCCAATTCGCTCCGCCTCACTGCTCTGATCTGAGAGATTAAGCCCCGATGCGGGGGCCTTGTGAGCCGAGAGACCGCATGGTGACACAGACATGGTGTCCCTCCACGTCTCCCTGTGGTGCTGCAGTGACAGGTCCCTTATTCCTGCTCTCGCTCTCTGTCTCTGTGTGTGTGTGTGTGTGTGTGTGTGTGTGTGTGTGTGTGTGTGTGTGTGTGTGTGTGTGTGTGTGTGTGTGTGTGTGTGTGTGTGTGTGTGTGTGTGTGTGTTGTCTCACCACATGGGGAATCAGATCTAGCCCAGAATTAACGTGTGAATCAGTTGTCAATATTGAAATGATCCCTCGCCTGCAGAAAGTAGACAGAGGGGTTTTGTTTGTGTGCGTGCGTGTGTCAGCGTTTGTGTCTATATGTATATTGTGTGTATGTAGTTGGGGAGTGGGCTTGGTCCCTGGATTTGCATTGGAGCACTGTGTGCATGTTTCTTTAAGCTGAGGACCTGAGCAAGGTCATTGTTCCTTTAAGCTGAGGATGCATGACTGCACTGTAGACTCAGTTTATCCAGCCTCTCATAGATATGCAGAGCAGAATATGCCTCCCCCACAATCCATTCATTCTGATTGCTCTGCATTCATTTATTGGAGAAAACACAGAACATGACATCACTGTTTTTACTACCCTTACTACCCTTCTGCCATAGCATTGCTGCCGAATTACAGGTCAACATACAGAAATTGATTATGGGCCTTGTTATCGCAATGTGTGTGTGTGTGTGTGTGTGTGTGTGTGTGTGTGTGTGTGTGTGTGTGTGTGTGTGTGTGTGTGTGTGTGTGTGTGTGTTTATAGCAGAGTGTCAGTCAGCACGTTCCTTTCCTGGGCAAGATGAGTCACCAGTGGCTACTGTCTACCCTTGGAGGATGGAGGCTCCATTTAACTACACACAGAGGACTCACTGCTCTGCTCCATTCTGCTATCCACCATGGAAAGATATTACACATAATCGACTTGTAGCCACTAAACTCAAAGACACTTTTAACTGTAACAGACACTAATAAATAAAACCGTGACATGTTATAATGCATTCATTGTATAATTGAACATGAGAGGTGGGCTGTAGTGCATTGGTTAGTATGGCTCTCCAGCCTCCATTAAGCCAGCAATGATGTGGAAGGAAGCTGCACTTTTAATACTTCATGTAATTAAACATGATCCACTCCCTTGTTATTGATTCTTATGACACCTAGCTATCAGCCTTGAGCTCTCATGGGTATTAAAGGTATTAGTAGTGATCATTGGTATCAATAGCTCCAGTATGGTAGCTCGTGATTGGCTGACACATTTATTAGGAGACATTGTGAAGCAATTGGACCAAATAATCAGCATGCAGCAGAGAATCATTTAATTGGTTAGTCTATACCCATTTACAATGCTCTGGGTGATTTACACTTCTATAAGGCATCCCATGCAAATTTGAATCTAGGTTGGATTCTAGATTAACATGGGGGAACGGTGATTATGTAAAGGGGTTAGACTAGACTACTTGTGATTCTAACCCTATAGCCTGTGATCATCCAACGTGATCTTTGCATTATTCACGAGTATCCACATTAATAAACATTACAGAGAGAATGGGAAGGTTTCTATTCCATGTTCAAACTGTTCTCACAGACCCCAATTCACATCGACGGGGCTGTAATGGAGCAGGTTGAGAGCTTCAAGTAACTCACGGTCCACATCACTAAGGATCTATCATGGTCCAATCACATCAGCACAGTCATGAAGAGGGCACAACACTGCATCTTCTCCCAAAGGAGGTTAAACAGATTTGGCATGGGCCCTCAGATCCTCAAAACATTTTACAGCTTGCACCATTGAGAGCATCTTGACTGCCTGAATCACTGCTTGGTATGGCAACTGCTTGTCATCCGACCACAAGGCGCTACAGATGGTGGTGAGTACGGCCCAGCACATTACTGGGGCTGAGCTCCCTGCCATCCAGGACCTCTATACCAGGCGGTGTCAGAGGAAGCCCCTAAAAATTGTCAAAGACCCCTGCCACCCTAGTCATACAGTATACTCTTTTCTCTGCTACCGCATGGCAAGCGGTACCGGAGCACCAAGTCTGGAACCAACCCTGAACAACTTTTACCCCCAATCCATAAGACTGCTAAATAGTTAGTTGAATAGTTAAGTTAAAAGATACCCGGACTATCTGCATTGACCTTTTTTGCACTTTTTTGACTCATCACATATCACTATCTTTCACTTCATTCCTAGTTATATGTAAATACAGTGCATTTGGAAAGTATTTAGACCTCTTGATTTTTCACATATTTTGTTAAGATTACAGCCTTACTCTAAAATGGATTAAATCGTTTTTTCCCCTCATCAATCTACACACCATACCCCATAATGACAAAGCAAAAACTGGGTTTAAAAAAGACTGAAATATCACATTTACTTAAGTATTCAGACCCATTACTCAGTTCTTTGTTGAAGCACCTTTTTACAGCCTCGGGTCTTCTTGGGTATGGCGCTACAAGCTTGGCACACCTGTATTGGGGAGTTTCTCCCATTCTTCTCTGTAGATCTTCTCAAGCTCTGTCAGGTTGAATGGGGAGCATTGCTGCACAGCTATTTTCAGGTCAGGTCTCTCCAGAAATGTTCAATCGGGTTCAAGTCCGGGCTCTGGCTGGGCCACTCAAGGACATTCAGAGACTTGTCTCTAAGCCTGCGTTATCTTGGCTATGTGCTTAGGGTCATTGTCCTGTTGGAAGGTGAACCTTTGCCCCAATCTGAGGTCCTGAGCGCTCTGGAACAGGTTTTCAACAATGATCAATCTGTATTTCCCTCCGTTAATCTTTCCCTTGATCATGACTAGTCTCCAAGTCCATGCCACTGAAAAACATCCCCACAGCATGATGCTGCCACCACCATGCTTCATCGTAGGGATAGTGCCAGGTTTCCTCCAGATGTGATGCTTGGCATTCAGGCCAAAGAGTTCAATCAGGCCAGATAATTTAGTTTTTCATGGTCTGAGAGTCTTCAGGTGCCTTTTGGAAAAATCCAAGCGGGCTCTCATGTGCATTTTACTGAGGAGTGGCTTCCGTCTGGCCACTCTATCATAAAGACCTGATTGGTGGAGTGCTGCTGAAATGGTTGTCCTTCTGGAAGGTTCTCCAATCTCCACAGAGGAACTGTCAGAGTTCTGTCAGAGTGACCATCGGGTTCTTGGTCAACTCCCTTCTCCCCCGATTGCTCTTGGTGTTTCCAAACTTCTACCATTTAAGAATGATGGAGGCCACTGTGTTCTTGGGGACCTTCAATGCTGGATACATTTTTTGGTAACCTTCCCCAGATCTGTGCCTTGACACAATCCTGTCTCGGAGCTCTACGGACAATTCCTTGGATTTTGCTCTGACATGCACTGTCAACTGTGGGACCTTAAATAGACAGGTGTCTGTCTTTCCAAATCATGTCCAATCAATTACATTTACCACAGGTGGACTCCAAGTTGTAGAAACATCTCAAGTATGATCAATGGAAACAGGATGCACCTGAGCTCAATTTCGAGTCTCATAGCAAAGGGTCTGAATACTTATGTAAATAAGATATTTCTGTTTTTTTATTTCATCCATTTTAGAATAAGGCTGTAACGTAACAAAATGTGGAAAAAGTCAAGGAGTGCGAATACTTTCCGAAGGAACTGTGTCTACCTCAATTACCTCATACCACTGAACATCGACTCCTTTCTGGTGTCCCTTGTATATAGCCATCATTACTCATTATGTATCGCTTATTACTTTTGTTGTTACATGTGTTACTTTCCTATTATTTCTCTATTGTCTTTCTCTCTCCATTGTTTGGGAAGGGCCTGTAAGTAAGCATTTCACTGTTAGTCCACTCCTGTTGTTTACGAAGCATGTGACAAATGCAATTTTATTTGATATTTATTTTGCTCTGATTAGGTTAGCTTTAAATTGCAACCATGATTGAAGATGTGGTTTGCCTGGTCGTACAGTATGCTTAGTATGGAGGCCTGCCCCCACTGCAACCAGTAGTCCATTCATTAGCTCAAACAACATATGGAGTACCACTAAAACACTAAAGAGAAGCTCCTTTCAAACCCTTTCTCCTCATCCCCACGTGTCTTTGAACTCTAACCTCTGACAGGACTTTGGGCTCCCTATTGGTGAATTTATCTTCAAGAGATCCTCTGTTTCATCTGGACCCCCCCCCCCCCACTCTCTCTGTTGTTTTAGACCTGGTGCTAGCACTTTGTTGGTGCTCTCAGACAGACAGGCCATATGATAACAGTTGCAAGACTCACCCTGATCTGGTCTGCTGATTGCGTCTTGATGCCAGGTCAAGAAATCAAACAAAAACAGGCTGAGTTATCTCAGGCAACTTGACCCCGTCTGTCTGCTGCTGTTTTAAAGGGTTTATCTTTTAGACTGAAGACAGGGCGGGGTTGACGTTTGGAATTTCTAGGGAGCTTGATTTGTACGACTACAGAGACATATGCTGTAATATAAAGGTGCTTTTTTTTTTGGTTCTCAAGCATTTTCATGATCACGATCCTGTAATTTGTTTGAAAAATATTCTTCCCACTCACATTCCTAACCTTTCTTTCTGCATTCAGCATACCTTGCATGGGAGTATATCTCTACATGAAAGTCAGATCATTATCGTAAGGTGGAGACGTGAGGTGCAGTCACCATCCCCTCTCCTATGCCATGTTTTATGTGTTGGTGGTTAAATGATGATCTTTCTGACCAAAAAAGGCCTCCTCCGCAAGTATAGTAGTTCAGCAGCTTCTCATCATAATATAATTGTGAATTAAATAAACCTGATTGAATGTGTTTCACTAATAGAAACCATGTCCTAAAACAGAAAAATCTGTTACACTATCCCCGCGCCTATCACTTTCCCCAGCGTTGTTTTTTATGACATAACATACAGTGGGGCAAAAAAGTATTTAGTCAGCCACCAATTGTGCAAGTTCTCCCACTTAAAAAAATGAGAGAGGCCTGTAATTTTCATCATAGGTACATTTCAACTATGACAGACAAAATGAGAAAAAAAAGATTTTTGATGAATTTATTTGCAAATTATGGTGGAAAATAAGTATTTGGTCAATAACAAAAGTTTATCTCAATACTTTGTTATATACCCTTTGTTGGCAATGACAGAGGTCTAACGTTTTCTGTAAGTCTTCACAAGGTTTTCACACACTGTTGCTGGTATTTTGGCCTATTCCTCCATGCAGATCTCCTCTAGAGCAGTGATGTTTTGGGGCTGTTGCTGGGCAACACGGACTTTCAACTCCCTCCAAAGATTTTCTATGGGGTTGAGATCTGGAGACTGGCTAGGCCACTCCAGGACCTTGAAATGCTTCTTACGAAGCCACTCCTTCATTGCCCAGGCGGTGTGTTTGGGATCATTGTCATGCTGAAAGACCCAGCCACGTTTCATCTTCAATGCCCTTGCTGATGGAAGGAGGTTTTCACTCAAAATCTCATGATACATGGCCCCATTCATTCTTTCCTTTACACGGATCAGTCGTCCTGGTCCCTTTGCAGAAAAACAGCGCCAAAGCATGATGTTTCCACCCCCATGCTTCACAGTAGGTATGGTGTTCTTTGGATGCAACTCAGCATTCATTGTCCTCCAAACACGACGTGTTGAGTTTTTACCACAAAGTTCTATTTTGGTTTCATCTGACCATATGACATTCTCCCAATCTTCTTCTGGATAATCCAAATGCTCTCTAGCAAACTTCAGATGGGCCTGGACATGTACTGGCTTAAGCAGGGGGACACGTCTGGCACTGCAGGATTTGAGTCCCTGACGGCGTAGTGTGTTACTGATGGTAGGCTTTGTTACTTTGGTCCCAGCTCTCTGCAGGTCATTCACTAGTTCCCCCGTGTGGTTCTGGGATTTTTGCTCACCATTCTTGTGATCATTTTGACCCCACGGGGTGAGATCTTGCTTGGAGCCCCAGATCGAGGGAGATCATCAGTGGTCTTGTATGTCTTCCATTTCCTAATAATTGCTCCCACAATTGATTTCTTCAAACCAAGCTGTTTACCTATTGCAGATTCAGTCTTCCCAGCCTGGTGTAGGTCTACAATTTTGTTTCTGGTGTCCTTTGACAGCTCTTTGGTCTTGGTCAAAGTGGAGTTTGGAGTGTGACTGTTTGAGGTCGTGGACAGGTGTCTTTTATACTGATAACAAGTTCAAACAGGTGCCATTAATACAGGTAACAAGTGGAGGACAGAGGAGCCTCTAAAAGAAGAAGTTACAGGTCTGTGAGAGCCAGAAATCGTGCTTGTTTGTAGGTGACCAAATACTTATTTTTCACCATAATTTGCAAATAAATTCATTAAAAATCCTACAATGTGATTTTCTGGATTTTTTTCCCTAATTTTGTCTGTCATAGTTGAAGTGTACCTATGATGAAAATTACAGGCCTCTCTCATCTTTTTAAGTGGGAGAACTTGCACAATTGGTGGCTGACTAAATACTGTTTTGCCCCACTGTACAGTTGAAGTCGGAAGTTTACATACACTTAGGTTGGAGTCATTAAAACTCGTTTTGCAACCACTTCACAAATTTCTTGTTAACAAACTATAATTTTGGCAAGTCTATTAGGACATCTACTTTGTGCATGACACAAGTAATTTTTACAACAATTGTTTACAGACAGATTATTTCACTTATAATTCACTGTATCACAATTCCAGTGGGTCAGAAGTTTACATGCTCTAAGTTGACTGTGCCTTTAAACAGCTTGGAAAATTCCAGAAAATTATGTCATGGCTTTAGAAGCTTCTGATAGACTAATTGACATCATTTGAGTCAATTGGAGGTGTACCTGTGGATGTATTTCAAGGCCTACCTTCAAACTCAGTGCCTCTTTGCTTGACATCATGTGAAAATAAAAATAAATCAGGCAAGGGCTCAAAATGTAGACCTCCACAAGTCTGGTTCATCCTTGGGAGCAATATCCAAATGCCTGAAGGTACCATATTCATCTGTACAAACAATAGTTTGCAAGCATAAACACCATGGGACCACGCAGCTGTCATACCGCTCAGGAATGAGATGCATTCTGTCTCCTAGAGATGAACGTACTTTGGTGCAAAAAGTGCAAATCTATCTCAGAACAGAGCCAAAGGAGCTTGTGAAGATGCTGGAGGAAACAGGTACAAAAGTATCTATATCCTCAGTAAAACGAGTCATATATTGACATAACCTGAAAGGCCTCTCAGCAAGGAAGAAGCCACTGCTCCAAAACCGCCATAAAAAGCCAGACTACGGTTTGCAACAGCACATGGGGACAAAGATCACACTTTTTGGAGAAATGTCCTCTGGTCTGATGAAACAAAAATAGAACTGTTTGGCCATAATGACCATCGTTATGTTTGGAGGAAAAAGGGGGATGCTTGCAAGCCGAAGAACACCATCCCAACCGTGAAGCACGGGGGTGGCAGCATCATGTTGTGGGGGTGCTTTTCTGCAGGAGGGACTGGTCCACATCACAAAATAGATGGCATCATGAGGAAGGACAATTATGTGGATATATGGAAGCAACATCTCAAGACATCAGTCAGGCAGTTAAAGCTTGGTCGCAAATGGGTCCAAATGGACAATGACCCCAAGTATACTTCCAAAGTTATGGCGAAATGGCTTAAGGACAACAAAGTCAAGGTATTGGAGTGGCCATCACAAAGCCCTGACCTCAATCCCATAGAAATTTGTGGTCAGAACTGAAAAAACGTGTGCGAGTAAGGAGGTCTACAAACCTGACTCAGTTACACCAGCTCTGTCAGGAGGAATGGGCCAAAATTCACCCAATTTATTGTGGGATGCTTGTGGAATGCTACCTGAAACGTTTGACCCAAGTTAAACAATTTAAAGGCAATGCTACCAAATACTAATTGAGTGTATGTACACTTCTGACCCACTGGGAATATAATGAAAGAAATCAATGCTGAAATAAATAATTCTCTCTACAATTATTCAGAAATGTCACATTCTTAAAATAAAGTGGTGATCCTAACTGACCTAAGACAAGGAATTTTACTAGGATTAAATGTCAGGAATTGTGAAACACTGAGTTTAAATGTATTTGGCTAAGGTGTATGTAAACTTCTGACTTGAACTATATTATTTCTCTATTCTTAAATGTGTTCAGGGGATACCTCTAGGTAGAGATCATATTCTTGAACTATGTATGTTATGACGTTGATACCAAATCATGTGGAATGTGTTGAAGTTTCTTTCTGTCTCTTCTTATCAACCATTTCCAAATGCCCTTATGGGTGAGTATGGGTGACACCTCTGCTTCACGCTTTATCTCGCATCCTGCAGGACTTTCTCTTCACCAGATAGATATAGTTTAATGTCATTTTAGTTTATTTTTGCCCTTGGTTTGCTGACATCCACTTGAGTGTGCAAATGTAATTCTTTGTTTTGATGTTGATGCTTTCCCAAATAAGTTTGTTATTTCCAGGCCTCCCGAGTGGCACAGTGGTCTAAGGCACTGCATCGCAGTGTTAGAGGCGTCACTACAGACCCGGGTTTTTATCCTGGGCTGTATCGTCTGGGTTAGGGGAGGGTTTGTCTGAGGGGGCTTCATTTGGCTCATCGCGCTCTAGCGACTCCTTGTGGCGGGCCGGGTACCTGCAGGCTAACCTCGGTGGTCAGTTGAACATTGTTTCCTCTGACACATTGGTGCGGCTGGCATCCGGGTTAAGCGGGCAGGCGTTAAGAAGCTTGGTTTGGCCATGTTCATGTTGGGTCATGTTTCAGAGGACGCATGACTCGACCTTCGCCTCCCGAGCCCGTTGGGGAGTTGCAGCGATGAGACAAGATTGAAATTGGGGAGAAAAAGGGGGTAAAAAAAATGGTTGTTTCCCCCAATAGATATATAATTGTTATAGTTATTAGGAAGGTAGTATTATCCTTTACATCAGGAGATTTTTCAAATCACGGAATTAAGTTCAGTATTACACATCTTTGTAATTTCCTCTTAAGATATACAGTAGATCTCTCTTGTAAACACTGATGCCTATATTGCCTTGAGTTATTCACGTTATTAAGAAAGCCACAGTCTAGTGTCCAGTGTCCATTGTTCAGATTTGACCTTTAGGCCTACTCCTGCATTCTTGTCCAGCAGCCGGCCGTTGGAGTATCCTTTCCAGCATAGACCAGGGCACTGTTTGTTTGGTCCACGTGACAGACTCAACACCTTATCTGCACCCAGATCTGTTCAGCCAGGTTATTCCCTCCCGTGAACACTCAGGTAATGGTGAACTCAGCAGACTACATGGCACCAGCAGACCTTGTTAACCTTGCGGTCTCATAAAACCGCTCTGATGGCGTTGCCGTGCAGGGACAGGGGCAGCGGCAGGGGGGAGAGCAGCAGGGCAATATGGAACCAAATGATCTGGAACCACCAGCACTCCCCCAGACTCCAAACCACCTATACCTTCCGCTCTCACTTTCCCACAGCCTGCTCCTGGCTATCCACCATTAGAGCATGACTGAAGTGAAAACAGCACTTTGTATCTATCTCAGCTCAACTTCCCAAATCATCCTTATTTTTCTTACTAAACTAGTGGATTGTTGGCAAAAAAAGTACTCAAATCAAATCAAATTGTATTGGTCACATACACGGGATTAGCAGATGCTATTGGTGGTGTAGCGAAATGCTTGTGCATCTAGCTCCAACAGTGCGGTAATATCTAACAAGTATTATCTATCAAATTACACAACATATACCCAATACACGCAGATCTAAGTAAGAATGAATTAAGACTATATACATATATGGACGAGTGATGTCAGAGCGGACTCACTACGCACGAGATGAGCTTTTCCGGAAATCACACTATCAACACTATCCATACCTATAGTGGTTGTCCGGGAAAACACACTACCCTATACCTATAGTGGATCCGTTTTTTATTTTTTATAAATATTTATTTAGTGCTTTGGCCTTTATGTAAATTACATGAGATATTGATAGAAAGTGTCATACTGATAGAAAGTGTCATACTGTATGTGCTTAAGGGAACACAAATGAAGTGTAACAAAGATACTCTCTTTAAGCGCAACAACATTAGTTAATTCCACTGAATGACTCAACTGTATAAATAGCAGACTTTGTATTCAGAGCAGGAAAGCATTGATAATGAGTCCCATTAATCTTTATTTCAAGTCCTACAGCTCCAGATTGATGTCTGCCGATGTTTACATTCACTCTGGATATACCACTGACATCATCATAGTCTATGTTCTCCTATTACATCTTTGTATGCATCCCAAATGGCTTTATAGTGCACTACTTTTGACCAAGGCCCATAGGATTCTGGTCAAAAGTAGTGCACGATGAAGGAAATAAGGTGGCATTTGGGACGAAGCCTCTGTGTGCTATCGTCATTTTGTGTTCTGCATTCTGTGACGTTCTGCGGATGAAAATATTTTTGCAAGGATTTCATTACTCTTATTTTTTACAGCTGGACCAAGCCAAGGAGGTCTGCATAGAATTAATCTGTGAAGATCTCATCAACTGCAATGTTTGTTTTAGCGTCCGTGGCAGCTGCAAGAATTTACCCCTACCAGAGTGTACATCAAAGAACTGTTCTCACTGTCAAAACATCTTCCCTTTCAGTGATGTTTGTTGGGGTGGGGGTGGAAATGTTCATCATAAGTGGTTTACATTTTTTTTTAAATATATATATATATATATATATATATATATATATATATATATGTGATCCTACAATAATGCATTCATTAGGACTGTTGTATGTAAAAATTATAGTTTTCTGTTCTTGCGGAAATGTGTCACAATCAAATCTTTCATCTTTCCCTTGGTCTGGCATCCCTGCACGCCAAGGCACCCACAGTGACCTCTGTGTGAAAATGCAGTCCAAACTTCACACTCTGAAATAAGTGACATCCACTTTGTCATCTCAGACCCCTCTGATTCTAGCAGAGAAAAGAAGACAGTGAGAGACAGCTCTCCCTTTCATTCATCGATAACAAGACTGCTGGAGATCTGGTGCTCGTGGGGAACTTCAGACAAATAGCACATTGTGCCGGGCAGAAAGCCATTGTCTTTGTAAACAGGGAGTAGATTCTATGTGCTTGTCAATCACTTGACTTTTAACCATTGGCTCAGTTTGTTGGCCCCATGAGAATATGTGAGAACAATGTCCAGATGGTTCATGTGCAGGGAAAAGGAAGTTCCCATATCACTCAACTCAATTCTGTCAGTATGTCAAGAAACTCAAGTCGAAAGAAAGTTATAGTTTTTTATTTATTTAATTATTATCGTATACATGTATGCAACAGACACACACATCAACGACTTAAATGCAATTATTCTGTCAACATGTTAATTCGAATTTGTGCACAACTGAGTGGATGTGAATTAGCAGTAGAGTAGGAGACTGCATTGTGATCACACACTGACAAGCAGTTTAATGGACTGTTCCCATTGACTGCACATGTTGACGCTCAGCTTAAATGGGTCTTGAAGTGAGACCAAGTGGTGCTCTTTCCTTCCTTGTCTTTAAGTCAACAAGAACAGAATACCCCATCTTTCAGCACATCCCTTGAATGTTTGACAGAGTAGGCTGTGTTCCACCGCGTGGTTGATTTGAAGAAATTCCACGGCATAGGCCTATATCGACAAAGGTAGAGTGTATTCAGATCTTCACTTTTTCTACTGTATCAACAAAAAAATGACCAAAACATGAACACGTTGGTGATGTAGCTGTAAATGAATTAGTGGCAGGTCCAGTTGTGCCGATGTTGAACCAGTTAGTGCTGATTGGAGGTTATTCTCACATCAAGGCCAATAGCAGCGGCTGAATGACTCAGTCTGAGTCTGGGCCTCCATTGCAGTTGTTGATTGTAAATTGAATAAACAAAGTTTGAATGCGTCATTGTCAGGCAGGCCAATATAACTTGGCTCCTGGGCTTGAGTTGTGTACTTACGTAACTATGTCAGCATTTGTCTTCCAGGGAAATGTGTGATTGTTCCAATGGAAATTCAGGGGGAAATTCAACATAAGAACCACAGTTTAGCATGTATCATAGGCAGCTGGTCTTAAGCCCTTTTAATATTGACAAGAGTTGAAGGAGATTCTCGAGAGGTATCAACAAACAAAAAAACTTTTACTGTAATGTAAACTTGTCATGTCTTGATCGCTATCTCCGGAGGTCACCCAACAGTTGCCACCCTCTGAGTAGGTCAGTGTAAACAGAATTGTCTCATTGAGCCCAACACTCCTACAGTATAAATCATAATAGCAGAGCAATGTTTTTAAAACAGCTCAAACGTGTTGGCGTTTTCCTTATATTAATCTGAATTTGCAGCAAAAGCCTGTTACTCTGAAAGTGACGCCGTAGCTTTAAGGGAATCTCAGACCACTGAGAGCATTAACTGCCCAGTGAATTAACAACTTTTTCAGTCACAATTTAGCTAGCTAGTTAGTTAGTAAGTCAGGAGGATGCAGACATTTTGTTTAGTTACTGTACTTTTATATTCATATGAGAGGGGCAAACATCAGTTTTTGCTTTGCTGAAGTTACTTGATGAATCAAATGTTGTTAGCTATTTATTGTAGAGGACCACAGGCGTAGACAGGTAGCTGGGTCCAGGGGCAGGCAGAAGGTCATACACAGTTGGGTCCAAAAAGGCAACAGTACAGGCAGGGAAAAGGCTAGTAATGTCATTTGGGAGATCAGTCAATAGGTTGATATCAGGAAATCCAATAGGCTAAAGTACAGACAGGGAATAGGCAAAAGGCTTCATTAGTAAGGCAGGTAAAAACTATCATACACGGAGGATTAAATTACAGCAAAACCATCATTCCAACTAGAAGCGTGTCACAAACCAAACAATACCTCACAATGATGGGGTGCGAAGAACTGAACTAAATAGTGTGTGATAATGGCATACAGGTGTGTGAACAGGTGATCAGAATTCAGGTGATTGGAATCTGGAGAGTGAGCTGCGTTCAGGGGATCTATGTGTTTGAGAGTGTGAGCTGGAAAGTAAGCTGCGTTCAGGGGATCTACGTGTTTGAGAGTGTGAGTTGGAAGCAGACGTTTTTGTCTTGCAGCCAAATGAATGAGTGTATGGATGAGAAAATTAACCATTTAATGTCTGCACATGCTTGTGAATTGTGTTATTCAAGAGTGCAATATCATTTTGTTGCATTAATCAAGAGGTGCATGAAAAGTTGGTGCATGAAAACTTGCTTGCATAGCTTGCATAGTTGAATAGTTTGCATGCTTAGCCTACTGGCTACTACTGTGACATTTACTGTACATTTGAGCTGTGAAGCAAGATCGAGACGTGAACCCTCAGCTCATGACATACCCGTTGCTTCTTCTTCTTCGATGGAGTTTAACAGCGGTTGGCATTCAATATTTTTTGGGGGGGTAACTTCTTCCCTGAGAAATCTTTTAGTCCCAGGAGCCACTCTGCCGCATCCACAATAATGTCCATTTTTCTGGACTTTCCCCTCCACTTTAGCCGTGCCATTTATTGCCATTAAAATCACAAAGTCCACCTTCTTTACACAAAACATCCCTGAATCCTGCTGGATGGAAGCCAACTCTGCAGCCTGCATTGAAGGCCTTCCTCAAGAGTACCTTTCACTCCATCCACCCTTTTGACAGCCTCTGCATATGAAATGCTCTGGATAGCCCTGACCTTGGCAACCTCATTTTATTTCGCCCTTGTCGGGCATATCTAAAGATGCAACTACATGCTTTCCATCACAGTTGCAACACTTTGCAGCTTCTTCATTATATTCGCCACGACCGTCTTTTCCACAACTTCTCCATGTCTGATTCCAGACACTGTCTACATGTTCAAAATTACACTGTAACGGACGGAAATAAAAGCTTTTACAGAAAAGTACAGATACCCCAACTTCACTCGGGTCGGGAGGGACTCCACATGATTAAAAAAAAAACACAAGAATAGAGAAGCTCTTCTCTTTCTTGACATTTACCCAACAATTAATCCGTGCATCAACCACTCCAGGAATACACCTTAACTCCTCGATGCCCACTTCCTCCGAGACTCCAGCAAGTACTCTCTTGACAGGTGCTCTAATCCTTAGCTCAAAGGACAATACAGCATGGTCATCAATTCGCCTGATACCCAACACGCGCTTTCTTTGTTCAGCAGAAACACACAAAAAAATCAAGATCAGCCTACTTCACTTTTACCCACACCTTTCTCCACCAATTCCCGATGCTAACCCGAATTGAAAAGTTTATGTACATGTTATGTCCATTTAAATTTTGTCCCGATACCTCTACTTCAACTCTCTTCAATGACAACAAGCTCTTAGCTATCTAGCAGCATGTCAACAACATGACTAAAGATCAGAGAGCTATCCTACAAAGAAAGCTACTCAAGATTTACTAGAACTAACCAGGCAGTCAAGCAATGCAGTCCCCCAAGAGGCGTTCACAATCTAGTTCGGGTTGAGGCCACAACTAGTCTAGACCTCGTTTCAAATGTATCAAGAAATAATCATATTTGTTTCTATGCATAAAGGACACGTCGGGTCCTGTGTGGCTCAGTCGGTAGAGCATGGCGCTTGCAACGCCAAGCGTCGTGGGTTCGATTCCCGCTGGGACCACCCATATGTAAAAGTAGTGGCCCCAGCCGACTTGTAAGTCGCTTTGGACAAAAGCGTCTGCTAAATGGGATATATTATTTACAAGTGTCAATCACAAATGACAGCTCCAATAAACCCCCTATGGTGAACGACATGTGAATGAGAGGCTTGTAGAATCAGTTCATCGTTCGCCGGTAGGGGGTCCTGCGTTCTCTGGGCATGACTGACTCAAATTAAGAGAATGAGTCGAATAGATCAGTCAGTAAAAAGAGCAGAACTTCTCTCATCACTAAATAATCCTCTTATGTCGCACATGGCTAGTCGCACCTCTCTGATTCAGAGGGGCTGGGGTAAATGCAGAAAACACAGTTGAATGCATTCAGTTGTGCAACTGACTAGATATCCCCTTTCCCTGTCCCTAATTTGAATGCCAAACTCTTCAGAGACAATGCTGAAACATCAATCCATAAGTCAGTGCCACATTTTCATCTGTGCCGAAATCAAAATGAAAGACATTTTATCTTTCAAATTAAGTAGGTTACGGTGTGAAATAGGCTTTTAGAAGTGTGTCTTTATTTCATTACTTATTGCGTTATTGCCGACTTTGGTGTGCTTATCAGTGCACAATCACAAGCACCTTTTCCCCCACTCCTATCAATAAAATGACTGTATTAAGTCATACAAATGTGTTACCATGTGTGAAGTTTAAAATGCATTCTGTCATTAATAAATGTGTAATGTGATTTTAACATTACACTTTTTTTTAAACACAAAACATTTGATTTAAAAAAATATTCAATCAGTCTTCAATCAGTCTTCTCCAAATGAAGGGGATGATGACGCAAATCTTTGCAAGAGGGAGGGAATCTGATTTCATTGGCCCTCAACTTGTGGCTCAGTCATTTCACTCCGGGTAAGTGGAGTTAGCCGTGAGTTAGCCTGTCCCAGAGCAGGTTAGTTCTGAAGAATTAGTTTCCATACAAAGTTACCTGGTCTAAAAGGTGAGCCACTTTTATTTGACCGGTTATCCCGTGTTGAACTCAGAGTTGACCAAAGTTAACTCGCCTCCTCCTCAAACTTGTTTGCTAGGATACCCCTCTGGAGAGGACCTGTTGGTTGGCCCAGGGGGAGGGAGGTAACTTTGGGTCATGCATCTGTATCCTAGGATAACTCATCCAATGGAGACTGAGTGTGGCTGGGTGTGTTCTGGAACCTTCCACTGGTCTACTGAAGAAGATTCTCCTGAATTACGTGACTACATTTAGACCTCATCTTATTAGAGGCACATGCTTTATCACATGAATAGCTCTCGCTCTCTGAGTCACCTCACAGTGACACAAAACAACAAGCGTTGTCTTCACTGAAAATCCTTACTTCATGTCGGAGTTAATTCCGTGAAACTTCCCTGCAAACGCTCCCTATCACCTGCAGTGCAGACATTGAACAGCCATTCCTTTATTCCACATGACTTTATTCCCCCTTGGAAATGTTTAGAATTGACCAACACGGTGTGATGTGGGGTCTTCTTCAGCAGTGGTTACTGTGCCAGCAACTTAATTTTTCCCTTGCCAGAGTACCCCTGAAGTATACCCTCATGTGCATATTACCAGTAGGCCTATGGTCTCATGAGTCTTCTCAAGTGCCCAATGTAGATTGGCCAAGTACCACCAAGGGTTGGGAACCACTGTTCTATGGTAATCAGGGCAGATTGATAAAACCTAGTCATTTGTGTTATAGGCCTAGATCTTAGCTGACCATGTTCAATTACATTTGCTGCAGCGTTTTGCAGCCAGGAAACCAAAATAGTACAGTGTCCTTTTGACAATGGCCCATAGTGCATTATATAGGGAATAGATGAGTTGGAACCAGAAGTCCCTCTGTATTCCTGATTGCCCAGATAGCACATAACATTCTGAGAACCATATGTTTCTTAGTGCTTGGTGAGAGCGTGGTTGTTCTATGGTTATTTTGCATACAACTTTCTGGGAATGGTGCAAGATAGTTGCTTGGCTTTGAAACATTCTCAGCACATTTAAGCAACCTGACAAAAAAAACACGATTTTCTCGGTATTTCAATACTTTGACATAATGTTTCCTAAAAATTCAAACATGGTTACATTTAATACCATTTTTGTTCATGTCCTAGGAACGTTCTCCCAATCGTTTGACTTTGGGAATGTTCTCCAATAGTTTAGAGAATGTTAAGAAACAACGTTCTTCTCTGGGAATTTCAGTACTTCAGGATAACGTTTCCTCACTGTTCTATTTAAAATAATGTTCTCAAATTGTATCTTAAAGCTCTCTTAACAACTATGGCATTTTCAATACTTCCACCGAACATTCCACACAAGTTCCCATGTGGTTCTATTCAATGTCATATATTTACTACATTCTGGGAACATTCTCAAAAATGGTGTGACTTAAAAACATGCCATGCTAGCTCCATCCTGGGGGTGCTGTCAAATCAAATCGTATTGGTCACGTATTTATATACTGTATTCTATACCATCTATTGCATCTTGCCTATGCCACTCGGTCATCCATATATTCATATGTACATATTCTTATTTCATCCCTTTACTTAATTGTGTGTATTAGGTAGTTATTGTGGAATTGTTAGATTACTTATTAGATATTACTGCACTGTTGGAACTAGAAGCACAAGCATTTCGCTACACTCGCATTAACATCTGCTAACCATGTGTATGTGACCAATACAATTTAATTTGATTTGACTGTACCCCCAGGATGAAGGGATGAAATAAGAATATGTACATATAAATATATGGATGACAGAGTGGCATAGGCAAGATGCAATAGATGGTATAAAATACAGTATATACTGTGGCAAAGAAGGGGGTCGAGTGATAAATGGCAGATATGTGAGAGCAGAACTAATAAACGGGCTCTGCCCGATCACTAAAATGGCCACCCCTGTCAGAACTACAGATCACAAAATGGCCAACCACCAAAACTACAAGTCCCAGAAGCAAGGAGAACCCTCAGAAGGTGGGATAAGGGGTCAAGAAAAACCAGGAAGAGAGGAAGAGAGTGCTGGAAGGATCTATGAACAATAGAGAAAGAGACAATAGAGATTGGCTGGATTTACCGTGTATGAGCTGGACTGTTTTGGACTTACCTGTTGGCGTTTGGACCTGGACCTACCGAGAACCCGATTCGTGTACCGAACCCTGCTATCCTTGACCTCGCCTACGGCCTGGGTGGACCAGGACGGAGAAACAAACACACAGGTACTGTCCTGTTCGAAAGAACTCTCATTCTTGGGTGATTTGGTGACAGTTTACCACTTAGTTTGTGACAAACGCTCCTAACCTTGAAGAGGTTTGCCACAATACATATGAGTTGAGTAATGCAAGATATGTAAACATTATTAAAGTGAATAGTGATCCATTTATTAAAGTGGCCAATGATTGTGAGTCTGTACGTAGGCAGCAGCCCCTCAATGTTAGTAATGGCTGTTTAACAGTCTGATGGCCTTGAGATAGAAGCTGTTGTTCAGTCTCTCTGTCCCAGCTTTGATGCACCTGTACTGACCTCGCCTTCTGGATGATAGCGGGGTGAACAGGCAGTGGCTCGGGTGGTTGTTTTGTCCTTGATGATCTTTTTGACCTTCCTGTGACATCGGGTGCTATAGGTGTCCTGGAGGGCAGGTAGTTTGCCCTCTGATGCGTTGTGCAATGTGGAGTAATTCCACGGCTGAAGGACACTGATGCCGTGTCACAATATAATAAAAAACTGTTTGCATGATTAATGCCTATGCAAATAAATGTCAAAATGTTTACGCAACATAAGCTAGCAGTGTTGTTAGTCTTATTGAAACATTCAGTGAAAGTTTTAAGGAAGGTTGATCCAAAACCTCCAAATAACCTTTACATTTCATTTGAGTAATTTAGAAATTACAGGAGCAAATTACAGGAGCAATTAGGTTTAAGTTCCTTGCTCAAGAGTACATTGACAGATTTTTCACCTAATCAGCTCAGGGATTCAAACCAGTGCCCCTTCAGCTACTGGTCCATTCCCAGAACAGACTAAATATTCACTTCTGTTCTCAGAATGTTTAAAAAACATTCAGTTTTACTGATCAGGAAACTTCGTTCCCACAGACAATGTGAAACCAAAAACATACGTTCCCACAACTTCCAAGCAGCCAAATGTGCTAGCGGGGTGTGCTTGCCATGGTAAGTGTTCTCTCATGATCAATTACTAGGCTATCTATAGGATAGCATCCCAGTATGTCATTTAGTTGCTGCAGCTTGGGCCATGATGCTACTGCCTGACTGACTACAGACCTGAGTTGCTTGAAGGAGTCTGGCTGAATTATTTAGACGTACTGATTTAATCAACTCACAATAGCATCATTTTTATTTATGTAACTAACTCAGTGGGGATCCGTCAACCAGGGCACCTGTTTTTGAGCCTCACACTTTTAGGTAAAAAGAAAATAAAAAATGTCATTGTTAATAAAGCCGCATCTTTTTTGCTTTCTTGAGTAAGTTTCAGCTTAGCTCAGTGCTTTCTGTAGTGGTGGGTCTGGCCAGTTGGTACCGTTTGTCACCGTTATTCTGCAATTGAATGTATTGTTTAGTGTGTGGTGGCTTTGCTGGCATGCATCCCCCATTTATTTTTTTTGCCATGATTTACATGCTAAAATCGTCACTGAATTAACTACATGTAAACAACAAAATTGTTCAACCATTTTCATAACATTTTTCAAATGTTTGCATTGTAACCTTCTAACCTTGCATGTCAACAGCTGTTCTTGGTGCCACCTAGCTACAGTCTTCAGCCACCCGGTGTTGATGCTAATGACAGTAGGACTATTCAAAGCCTTGGGGGAATTTTTATTTAGTTAATGTCTCTCAAATCCAACAGAAGAAAGGGCTCACTGATAAGGTAAGTGTTTAATCCCATGATCCAACTTCCAAGATCCCTTTGTCTCAAATTTGACTGGATTAGAGGAATGCTGGGGAGAGGAGGAAGATGTGGGTCAGTCATCCATCCCGGAACAGCAGAATCTCTGTCTGGACTCTGGAAGTCTGACTGACTGAGAGCTGTCACCTCAACTGGGAAAACAACAAACCTCCCTAAGTCCAGTGTAAGCAGACAGACAGACAAGGTCGATTTATATTTGTGTGACAGTAATTCTTAGCCAGGCCGATTGGCTCCCTGCCTTTGGTTAACTGCTTATTGTCATAAAACATAAAAATGCTTGAAATGAAATGTTCCAAAAGAGAAAAATAACACGAAAATGACCCTTTCCCCCCATTAAAACGGACAGAAAACTGTAACAATAAAGCGAACCGTTGCATTTTAAAATGTAGGCCTAGAAATGACATGAGAGTTGTTGAAATCAGCTCAATCTCCATCACAGGATAGCAATATACTGACAGAGACATAAAAATATTCTGTGACCCTTGACCTTATTCTCTACACTGAGAAGACCACCACTACTTTAATCCCAGACGAGGGGCCAAATTGTATTGAATTTAGATCAATCATTGACACTGTGGTTTTAGACGGGGTCAAGAATGGATGTTTTGATCCGTGTAGATAGCACTCAGGGCAAATTAATTATAGTTGATATGTGTCTCCAAATTGGCAGTTGGGTCTCCTATGCATTACCACTTAATGTGTTCACACTGTTAAACGTGTGTACTCATGCAAGCGTACCACCTCTATTCTAACCCATCCCCTGACAAACACACACTTACTGTAACACACATTCAGAACTATATATCAGTGACCTTTCCCAGAGCTCTGTGAGTGTGTGTGTTGTCAAGGTGCTAATGAGCAGGCTATATCAGAGTGCTGCAGCAAGGTGATCTGCCTGGGAGACAAATGACTGCAGCAGAGAGACTGAGATAATATCTCAGTGCTTGGAACAGCAGAGACACTCACCACCTGCCAGCCCACCCTTCACAAACCACACACACAAACCACAGCAAGGTCATCGACAGAATATCCCAGAGATGGTCTAATCATGTAAAAGCCCTTGATATACAGTCCCTGACTGTTAGTCACACTGAATAAGAGTGTCTGTAAAGGACTAAAGTCTAACAGAAAATACAGGCTTTGAATATCAAATCAAATTGTATTTGTCACATGTGCCGAATACAACCTTACAGTGAAATGCTTACTTACAAGCCGTGAACCAACAAAGCAGTTTTAAGAAAAATAAGTGCTATGTAAAAATAGATACGTAAAAATAACAAATAATTAAAAAGCAGCAGAAAAATAACAGTATATACAGGGGGTACTAGTACAGAGTCAATGTGTGGGGGCACAGGTTAGTCGAGGTAATTGAGGTAATTTGTACATGTAGGTAGAGTTACAGAGTAGCAGCAGGGTAACGGGGGGGGGGGGGGGACGACGACAATACAAATAGTCTGTGTAGCCATTTTATTGGCTGTTCAGGAGTCTTATGGCTTGCGGGTTGACTCTGTTAAGAAGCCCTATGGACCTAGACTTGTCTAGCATATTGCAATTATGTACTACCGCTTCCACTGACCACAAACACTAAAGCGTATCATTTATTTATTTTGGTTACATCAATTTCAGTAATCCGCTATACCTAGTATTCATGCAGAAATTACATGAACTGTAGTTACACAATTATTACATGGGCCTATTAAATGATTCCTTTCTGGTAAAATGGGATTTATTTAAATTAGAATCTTTTTGTACCAGGTATTGTCCTGAATTGCTGGTATTTCAAAGGAGTTATTTTGAAGTACAGTAAGTAAGAAACTAACCATTTTGAAGTACTGGTAAGAGCCCAGCAGTACCATTTTGGTTACGTCATTCCCAATAAATACCAGGTCAATGCCAACACAAATAGTACTGTAGAATAAGGCATAAGGATTTTTCATTAAAAAAACAATTTGGGTAGGGGTTGCATAGCCAATATGAAAATATTGCTGTATAATACACTACAACTGTCACGCCTTGACCTTAGTTATCTTTGTTTTCTTTATTATTTTGGTCAGGTCAGGGTGTGACTAGGGTGGGTATGTTAGTTTTTGTATTGTCTAGGGGGGTTTGTATATCTAGGGTTTTTGTAAGTCTAGGTAAATGTAGGTCTATGGTGGCCTGAATTGGTTCCCAATCAGAGGCAGCTGTTTATCGTTGTCTCTGATTGTGAACCATATTTAGGTAGCCAATTCCCATAGGGTATTTGTGGGTTCTTATTCTATGTTTTAGTTGCCTGTCTGCACTAGCCATATTAGCTTCACGGTTCGTTTTGTTATTTTGTTCGTTTTGTTCAGTGTACGCTTATCACGCTGCGCCTTGTTCTCCTCACTATGACAGCCGTAACAACAACCACATGAAGAAATACTAGGGTATAAATACTGTAGTATTACTATATTTATATATTCTAGTATTCACTGAAGTGTTTTTGCGGACTTTGCTGTAATATTCACTGTAGTGTTTTTTTGGACTTGACTTTTGCGTCCCGTGTAGCTTAGTTGGTAGAGCATGGTGCTCTACCAACTGGTTCCCACGGGGTGTAACGATTTTCGTAGGATGAGGAAGAGTAGTCGGACCAAAGCGCAGCGTGGTAAGTGTTCATGTTTTTTTATTGAACTGAACACTAATACAAAATAATGAGAATAAATGAGACCGAAACAGTCCTGTAGGTGCAAACACTAAACAGAAAATAACTACCCACAAAAACCCATGTGGGAAAAAGCTACCTTAGTATGGTTCCCAATCAGAAACAACGATAGACAGCTATCCCTGATTGAGAACCATACCCGGCCAAAACATAGAAATATAAAAAATAGAAAGGGACATAGAATGCCCACAAAAATCACACCCTGACCAAACCAAAATAGAGACATAAAAAGCTCTCTACGGTCAGGGCGTGACAGGGGGACCAGTATGAAAAAAGTATGCAGTCACTACTGTAAGTTGCTCTGGATAAGAGTGTCTGCTAAATGGCTAAAGTGTAGCATAATATTCACTATAGTGTTTTTGTAGACTTTACCGTAGTATTCACTATAGTATTTTGCTGACATTACTAGCATACTGCACATTTTACCATAGGGTATTTGTGGACTTTACTGTAATATTTTTGCGGACTATTATACTATTCACATTCGTGTTTTTGCAGGCATGATAGTATTTAATGTTGCAGTATTTAATGTTGTGTTTTTGTAGACATGATGGTTGTACATTGTAGTAACACCTGCCAACTAGGGTTAGCTAAAACGACGCTGACAGACTATGCCAATTACTGTTTAATGAGGGGAACACCTCAACCAGAACATAACACAGGTTTGTGACAGGCCACCTATTGAGTTGGGTCAGAATTTCTGAGCAATGCAATGGACCAGACAACACCTTAGCAAAATCAAATATGTTTAATTGCAATTGTAACATCTTGAAAGAGAAACAGTACAGACAGAGGCAGATAAAGAACGAGCAAAGTTAAGCTTAGAGGATTAGGTTTGACAGATACACATTAACAAGAGTAGGCCTAAATGACATAGATCTGTTACTTCCTCTAGCTTTCTGAACCACTGTGATTTCAGAGAGTGAGCTGACCAAGTTCAAGATGACCAAAAACAGTGACAAACAATACTGAGCTTTTGATTGTAGGAAAGAACAGTTAACCTCTGCATTTACATAAGCAGATATTTTAGAAATACAAATACGCTGCCAATAAACTGCCTGGACCTCAAACCAGCAAAGCCTCTCCAAACAAGCCAACTGAAAACAAAAGGACATTGCAGTGGCTTTGCATAACGAACAACTTGAATATTGTTACATGAATAAACTCACTGATGGTCAAACTCAACACATACCATTCAGAACAATCAACCACACCCCAAACATTTTTTTCACAATAGCATGGTCACAAAATGGTTGCCCACAGAAATAAACCAAGATCAGCGATGCTGTACAGCCTATGCACACAATGGACCTTCCAGGTACAACTCTCTCACCTGAACATGACCAAGTGGTGCTTTTATACATTTCCTGCATCTCCTCCCCTAATAAGGGTTTCCAGGGAAACACTGACCAAAGCTTTGGTTCCTAGCCCATCCCACCAGGTGTCGCAGAACGGAGTGCTCGGGTTGGGGTGTAGGATATGAGCATAACCTGAAGATAGGGAGGGGCAGTTCCTCTTGCTTCTCCGTAGACAAATACCATGGTCTTTGAGTGGCTGCAAGCTTCTACTGGGAGCATGTGGAGTGTGCTGCGGAGCGGGGTAACATGGGATAACTATTACATATTATGGCAAGAACAGCTCAAATAAGCAAAAAGAAACTAAAGTCCATCATTACTTTAAGATATGATGTTCAGTCAATCAGGAAGGTCAGTCAAGCAAGTGCAGTCACAAAAACCAAGCGCTATGATGAAACTGGGTCTCATGAGGACTGCCACAGGAAAGGAAGACCCAGAGTTACTTCTGCTGTAGAGGATAAGTTCATTAGTTACCATCCTTAGAAATTGCAGCCCAAATAAATGCTTCACAGAGTTCAAGTAACAGAAATCTCAACATCAACAGTTCAGAGGAGACTTCATGAATCAGGCCTTCATGGCCGAATTGATGCATAGAAACCACTACTAAGATGGTGCCGAAGAAGATGGCAGACGTTTTACGTGCCCCCAGCCGATTGTGTTTTTTTGTTTGCAACTTTTTATTTATTTTTTTTAAAACTTATTTTGTACATAATGTTGCCGCTACCGTCTCATGTCTGAAAATAACTTCTAGAAATCAGGATTGCAATTACTCACCACGGACTAGCAGAATCCTCTTTATCCTTTCACGACTCTGACGAGTCCACCGCAAAGGGTACGCTGCTTCCTCAGGAACAGGCCCCGATCCCCGTGATCTGCATGAAGAGGAGACGGAGAAAGAGGAGCCGAAGGTCCGGAAGCCTTCTGAGAATTCGCAGGCGATCAAATAAACCCCTACTTCCCTCCATTCTGCTAGCAAACGTACCATCTTTGGACAATAAAATCAACAAGTTACGGAGAAGATTAATAACTACCAACGGGACATTAAAAACTGTAATATCTTATGCTTCACGGAGTCTTGGCTGAACGACGACAACATCAACATACAGCTGGCTGGTTATACAATGTACCAGCAGGATAGAACAGCGGTGTCTGGTAAGACAAGGGGTGGTGGTCTATATATTTTTGTAAACAACAGCTGGTGCATGCTGTTCTATGCATGATATCTAAGGAAGTAGAGTTTCTCATGATATGCTGTAGACCACACAACCTACCAAGAGAGTTTTCATCTGTGTTCTTTGTAGCTGGTGATGGCACGAGGGGAGCCCAGCCAATAGCGAATTGCAGTAGTCCAGATAGGAGATGACAAGTGCCTGGGTTCGGACCTGCGCCGCTTCCTGTGTGAGGTAGGATTGTACTCTACAGATGCTGTAGAGCTTAAACCTGCAGGAGCGAGTCACTGCTTTGATGTTTGCATGGAATGAAAGGGTATAATTAATAATAATTGTCCAGGGTCACAAGGTTCTTTGCACTATGATCGGAGTTGTCAACAGTCTTGTCGAGGTTGAACTTGAGGTGGTGAGCCGACATCCAAGCTGAGATCTGCCAGGCATGCAGGATGTGTCGCCACCTGGGTGTCAGAAGGGGGGAAAGGAGTAAAGTAGTTGAGTGTCATCCACATATAATTTGAGGATATGACGGAGCCGAGTGATTTGGTGTATAAAGAGAAGAGGACCTAGAACCGAGCCCTGGGGGATACCAGGAGTGAGCGTATGCAGTGCAGATAGATCTCTCCACATCATCCGGTAGAAGTGGCCTGACAGGTTGAATGTACTCCAAGAGTGTGCAGAGCCTGAGACACCCAGCTCTGAGAGGGTGGAGGATCTGATGGTTCACGGTGTCTAATGCAGCGCACCGATCGAGAAGGATGAGAACAGAGTCAATAAGCTTTGGCAGTGTGGGGAGCCTTCTTGACACAGTAGAGCAGTCTCGGTTGAGTGACCTGTCTTGAATCCTGAATGGTCAGTGTTTCCCAGACTCGGTCCTGGGAACCCCAAGGGGTGCACGTTTTGTTTTTTGCCCTCGCACTACACAGCTGATTCAAATAATGAACTCATCATCAAGCTTTGATTATTTGCGTTAGCTGTGAGGTGCTAGGGCAAAAAAATTAAATGTGCACCCCTTATGGTCCCCAGGACTGAGTCTGGGAAACACTTGGTTAGGGTCAAGATAGTTCTCATAGCGAGAGAGTTGGTCAGAGAAAGCAATGAACTAACACAATTAAATCAGCTGTTAATGGCAATAATCAATGACAATATGCAAATGCTATAAGCATATCAATGGGTAAAGCTATGCATAAATATAGCAGCCATTAAAATGAAGGGCCAGAAAGGGGTACAATAGAATGTGGCATGGTAGGCCGAAGCTATAGCAGGCTAATTTATCAATGGCTTCCCAAGCTTTATAATGTTTATTTGCTTGCCATGCTAACAGAAGTAGCAAGCATAGCCAAAAATCAGGCCTAGTTAGCATAACAAAGGCAATGCACAAAAAGTACAACAGTTATTAACATGTCCATTAACACTACAAGTACCAAAGAGAACAGATCAATACACTCAAAATGGCTGTTTGACTGATCCGTTAGCATTTCGCAGCCAGTAGCAGCCGATATCAACTATAGAAAACAAAAAATGGCTTGGGCGTCCTCTTCTTATCCTCTTCCATCAGATAAAAGGCTCATACTCATATTTCAATGACACATACTGTGGTTGTTGTTTGTGAAAGTTGTTTGTCATGCTCAACTACTCAGCTGTATGGGTGAAAGACCCAGATTAAAAGGAAGCGCCCTCAAATCTTCCCGTATAAATACCTTGTCATAGAGGTCAAACCTGCCACGAGTGCCCTTCATCCTCATGTGACCACTCCATACAAAGCCAACCAAGTCTCAATTCAAGATGAATCTCCTGTCAACAACTGTCCGGTAAAAGGAAACCAAGTAAATGCACACACCATGAACAGAAAAACAAGCCCGCACACAAGCAGGTGGGCCTACAGGGTTTAAATAGCCCAAACAAAACCCAAACAAAAAACAGGTGAAACTAATCAGAAAAAAACAAACTGAAACAGGAAAAGGGATCGGTGGCAGCTAGTAGGCCGGCAACGACGACTGCCGAGCGCCACCAGAACAGGAACCATCTTCGGCGGGATTCATGACAGTACCCCGCCCCTTGACACGTGGCTCCCGCAGCGCGCCGACCCCGGCCTTGAGGGCGACCCGGAAGGCGAGGTGCAGGGCGATCCGGATGGAGGCGATGGAAGTCCCTTAGTAGCGAAGGATCAAAAATGTCACCCAACGGTACCCAGCACCTCTCCTTCGGACCATACCCCTCCCAGTCCACGAGGTACTGCAGGCCCCTCGCCCGGCGTCTCAAGTCCAGAATAGCTTGTACCATGTATGCCGGGGAGCCCTCGATGTCCAGAGGGGCGGAGGGACCTCTGGCACCTCACCTTCTTGTAGGGGACCAGCTACCACCAGCCTGAGGAGAAACACATGAAAAGAGGGGTTAATACGATAGTAAGAGGGGAGTTGTAATCTATAACACAAGTCCTCAGGATTTTAAATGGCCCCACACACTGTGGCCCCAGCTTCCAGGAGGGCAGGCGGAGGGGCAGGTTTCGGGTAGAGAGCCAGACCCTGTCCCCTGGTGCGAACACAGGGGCCTCACTGCGGTGGCGATCAGAGCTCTTCTTCTGTCGTCCACCAGCCTGCTTGAGAGCGTCCTGGACTGCCCTCCAGGTCTCCTTAGAGCGCTGCACCTACTCCTCCACCGCAGGAGCTTGGGTATGACTCTGATGCCACGGAGCCAGGATCGGCTGGAAGCCCAGCACGCATTGGAATGGCAACATGTTTGTGGAGGAGTGACGGAGTGAGTTCTGGGCCAACTCCACCCATGGGACGTACCTCGCCCATTCTCCTGGCCGCAGAAACCTACCCACTTCCTGGTTCACTCTCTCCACCTGCCCATTACTCTCGGGGTGATAACCAGAGGTCAGGCTGGCCGAGACCCCCAGACGTTCCATAAATGCCCTCCAAACTCGGGACATGAACTGGGGACCTCAATCAGATACGATGTCCTCCGGCACCCCGTAGTGCCAGAAGACGTGGGTAAATAGAGCCTCCGCAGTCTGTAGGGCCGTAGGGAGACCAGGCAATGGGAGGAGATGGCAGGACTTAGAGAACCGATCCACAATGACCAGAATGGTAGTGTTTCCCTGAGACGGGGGAAGATCGGTAAGGAAGTCCACCGACAGATGAGACCAGGGTCGTTGTGGAACAGGGAGGGGCTGTAGCTTTCCTCTAGGCAGGTGCCTAGGAGCCTTGCGGTGGTCAGTCCAGATGAGGAAAAGGTGCTTAGCTCTCTCAAGCCAGTGTCTCCACACCTTCAGGGCTTTCACCACAGCTAACAACTCCCGGTCCCCCACATCACCACATCAGTTTCGCTCCGCCGGACCCAGCTTCTTCGAAAAGAAAGCGCAGGGGCGGAGCTTCGGTGGCATGCCAGAGCCAGGGAAAGAAAGAAATAAAAACATGTGACCAACAGGGAGCTCTGGGTGAGTTTGGTGCTTACTCACCTGGGGTGGCCGAGAAGTGTTCCACCTGCCATCTCGACTCCCAGACGGGCTCCACCAGCACCGGTCTGAAGTGTGTCCTCTCCGACCGCAGTAGGTGCAGTAGTTGCAGGAGGAGCCTCCTCCCCCGGTCCCCCTCGATGCAGCCCCTCCCAACTCCATCGGAGTTGGAGCAGGAGGGCTGGGAGGTGGAACTGACAGGACCCCTTCTGAACGCCCGTGGTCAGCTAGCAGGTTGTCCAGCCGGATCAACAAGTCTATGAGCTCGTCGAGGGAGAGTGTCGTGTCCCGACAAACTAGCTCCCTGCGGACGTCCTCCCGGAGGCTGCACCGGTAGTGGTCCATCAGGGCCCTGTCATTCCACCCCGCACCATAGGCCAAGGTCCGAAACTCCAAGGCGAAGTCCTGCGCGCTCCTCGTGTCTGAGGTGAAACGGTCGCTCACCCGCCGCTTGGCCCTCAGGAGGTCGAACAGTAGTGGTCCCGAACAGAGTCTGGGCCGTTCCAGACTGCGTTGGCCCATTCTAGGGCTCTACCCGTCAAGCAGGAGACGAGGAGGCTCACACTCTCTTCACCCGAGGGAGTCGGACGAACGGTAGCTAGGTAGAGCACGAGCTGGAGCAAAAATCCCTGGCACCCAGCCGCCGCTCCATCGTACTCCCTCGGGGGCGCGAGACGCAATGCGCTGGGACCGGACGCCTCCGGAGGAGGAGTGGGTTGCGTCGTCTGTGGGGGAGCTGGGGTTGATTTCGGGAGACCACTCCTCTCCCATCGCTCCATCCTCTCCATCATTTGGTCCATCGCCAAACCTATCCGATGGAGGATGGCCGTGTGATGGAGGACGCGCTCCTCCATCGATGGAAGAGGGGTGGTCGCTGCTCCTGCTGACTCCATGTGCTGGTGCAGGCTTCTGTCACGGCTTCTAGGAGTAGTGGGTGTAGGAGTCAGGCGCAGAGAGCATGGTTAGTTCAAACGTGGGTCTTCATTCCAGGAACAGAGTAACGGTCACGTCAAACACAATGGCGCATAAAATGCCAAGTCCAACAAACAGGACGAAACTGTCCGGAAAAAGGAAACCACGTAAATCCACACACCATGAACAGAAAAACAAGCCCGCACAAAAGCAGGCGGGCCTACCGGGTTTAAATAGTCCAAAACAAGACCCAAACAAGAAACAGGTTAAGCTACTCAGACAAAACAAACTGATTCAGAAAAGGGGATCGGTGGCAGCTAGTAGGTCGGCGATGACGACCGCCGAGCACCACCCAAACAGGAAGAGGAACCAACTTCGGCGGGATTCGTGACAGACTGGTTAAATAAAGGTTAAATAAGAACCCCCTGGAGTGACCCGGAGCCCCTCCTCCACCCCTACATCACTGGTTAGATGTCAATTTCATCACTAAGCAAAATGCCTGACACTCAGTCTGCAGCATCGCACAATGCAAATATGGATATTCTCAACTTCTTCTGAAAGAGTGGCAAAAAAAAGCAAGCAGGTTGAGGCAGCAGTGATTGAGTTGGAGAGGGCAGACTAGCCAGAAAGCCAAAGTGCAGCAGCAGAGTTAGCCACAGGTTTGTGCAAGACTGGTGGTAACTAACTAGCTAGTCTCCCTCAGCATAAGGGTTGGCTAATGGGTTGGCTAATGCTAATAAACTAGCGTTAGCACTCAACATCCTTAAGCTTCCGGGGCTGTCAGTTATTTAACAGTATATTTAATGAATGGGCAAGCTAAGGGTGTTGATATATTGGGAAAAGTTGTATTTGCAGCGAGTGTATTTGATAGAAACAAAACCTATATCTAGCTTGGCTGGCTAGCCACTTCTGTAGCTACTGGTTGGCTAGCTAGCTGAGACCAAAGAGATGCACAAATCTTCTTTAAGTGACAGTGGACTGAAGCTGAACTTTTACTACAACATATTTAACCCGGTTTAAAATGAGCAATGTCTGCAACTGACAAAATGAAATAAATCATATATGCTTATAACCTATTCCATTCTACAGGTAAACATGCTTGGCCCATGTCTGTTATTTCCATATAGGCTATGTAACTATATGTAAACTGCCCATTATTAAATTGGTGAAATTATTTAATTTACCTTTTACTCTTATTATTCACTTAGCTACATACTTTTTCTATTGATGTTGCATTTCGAGAGGTTAATTTCTTTGCACGGTGTACTCCATGTACCTGTATATCATGTTTATATGACAAATAAATAAAACGTACAGTAACTTTAAAGAGCAACTGCCCCTAAAAACAACTTCCCATTTAGAAAACAGCATATGTGGTATGAGTCAGAAACATGTATTATACTGTAACAATTGACTACAAAGTGTAAATAGGAACATTTTGGTCATAAAGTTAGTCTTGTCCAAAACTGAGTGTCATGAGACTCATGGTCGTGACAGCATCAGAATGTAAAATCAGCAAAAAAAAGAAATGTCCTCTCACTGTCAACTGCGTTGATTTTCAGCAAACTTAACATGTGTAAATATTTGTATGAACATAACAAGATTCAACAACTGAGACATAAACTGAACAAGTTCCGCAGACATGTGGAACAGAAATGGAATAATGTGTCCCTGAACAAAGGGGGGAGGGGGGTCAAAATCAAAAGTAACAGCCAATATCTGCTGTGGCCACCAGCTGCATTAAGTACTGCATCTCCTCCTCATGGACTGCACCAGATTTGCCAGGTCTTGCTGTGAGATGTTACCCCACTCTTTCACCAAGGCACCTGCAAGTTCCCGGACATTTCTGGGGGGAATGGCCCTAGCCCTCACCCTCTGATCCAACAGGTCCCAGACATGCTCAATGGGATTGAGATCCAGGCTCTACGCTGGCCATTGCAGAACACTGACATTCCTGTCTTGCAGGAAATTATGCATAGAACGAGCAGTATGGCTGGTAGCATTATCATGCTGGAGGGTCATGTAAGGATGAGCCTGCAGGAAGGGTACCACATGAGGGAGGAGGATGTCTTCCGTTGAGACTGCCTACAATGACAACAAGCTCAGTCCGATAATGCTGTGACACACCGCCCCAGACCATTACGAACCCTCCACCTCCAAATTGATCCCGCTCCAGAGTACAGGCTCATTGTAAGCCTCACTCAGTGTAACGCTCATGCCTTCGGCGATAAACGCAAATCCGACCATCACCCCTGGTGAGACAACCTCGTCTCGTCAGTGAAGAGCACTTTTTGCCAGTCCTGTCTGGTCCAGCGATGGGGGGTTTGTGCCCATAGACAACGTTGTTGCCGGTAACTACAAGGTAGATGAAATCAGAGCAAGGGTTGCCTTCCAGAGAGACATCAGAGATTGTAACATTCTCTGTTTCACAGAAACATGGCTTACTCGGGATACGTTATCAGAGTTGGCACAGCCACCTGGTTTCTTCATGCATCGCGCCGGCAGAAACAAACATCTCTCTGGTAAGAAGAAGGGTGGGGGGGGTATGCCTTATGATTAACGAGTCATGGTGTGATCATAACAACATACAGGAACTCAAGTCCTTTTGTTCACCTGACCTAGAATTCCTTACAATCAAATGCCGACCGCATTATCTACCAAGAGATTTATCTTCGATTATATTCACAGTCGTGTATATCCCCCCCAAGCAGACACCTCGACGGCCCTGTAGAACTTAATTTGACTCTATGTAAACTGGAAACCACATATCCTGAGGCTGCATTTATTGTAGCTGGGGATTTTAACAAGGCTAATCTGAAAACAGGGCTGGCAAAATTCTGGATCATTGTTACTATAACATCCGCAACGCATACAAAGCCCTCCCTCGCCCTCCTTTCGGCAAATCTGACCACAACTCCATTTTGTTGCTCCCAGCCTACAGACAGAAACTAAAACAGGAAATGCCCAGGTCTGTTCAATGCTGGTTTGACCAATCTGATTCCACGCTTCAAGATTGCTTCAATCACGTGGACTCTGATATGTTCCCGATAGCATCGAACAACAACATAGATGTATACACTGATTTGGTGAGTGTATGCTTCAAGAGGCCCACCATCGTTCCTGTTCCCAAGAAAGCCAAGGTAACTGAGCTAAACGACTATCACCCCGTGGCACTCACTTCCATCGTCATTAAGTGCTTTGAGAGTTAATTAGCAAATGCATCGGTGATGTTGTACCCAAGGTGACTATTCAAATCTTCCCTAACCAGAAACTGTGGATTGATGGCAGCATTCGTGCAAAACTGAAAGTGCAAACCACTGCTTTTAATCAGGGCAAGGCAACCGGAAACATGACCGAAATACAAACAGTGTAGCTATTCCCTCCGCAAGGCAGTCAAGCAAGCTAAGTGTCAGTATAGAGACAAAGTAGAGTTCCAATTCAATGGCTCAGACACGAGAGGTATGTGGCAGGGTCTACAGTCAATCACGGACTACAAAAATAAACCAGCCACGTCGCAGACCCCAATGTCTTGCTCCCAGACAAACAAAACAATTTCTTTGCTCACTTTGAGGACAATACAGTGCTACCCGGTACTAAAACCTGAGGGCTCTCCTTCACCGTAGACAATGTGAGTAAAACATTTAAACGTGTTAACCCCTGCAAAGCTGCCAACCCAAACGGCATCCCTAGCCGTGTTCTCAGAGCATGTGTAGACCAGCTGGCTGGTGTGTTTACGGACATATTCAATCAATCCCTATCCCAGTCTGCTGTTCCCACATGCTTCAAGAGGCCCACCATCGTTCCTGTTCCCAAGAAAGCCAATGTAACTGAGCTAAACGACTATCATCCCATGGCACTCACTTCCGTCGTCATGAAGTGCTTTGAGAGACTAGTCAAGGATCATATCACCTCCAACCTATCTGACACCTTAGACCCACTCCAATTTCCTTCCCGCCCCAATAGGTCCACAGACGACGCAATCACAATCACACTGTACACTGCCCTAACCCATCTGGACAAGAGGAAAACCTATTTAAGAATGCTGTTCATCGACTACAGCTCAGCATTTAACACCATAGTACCTTCCAAACTCGTCATTAAGCTCGAGACCCTGGGTCTCGACCCCACCCTTTGCAACTGGGTCCTGGACTTTCTGACGGATGCCCTCAGGTGGTGAGGGTAGGGAACAACATCTCCACCCCGCTGATCCCCACAAGGGTGCATTCTCAGCCCTCTCCTGTACTCCCTGTTCACCCACGACTGTGTGGCCATGCACACCTCCAACTCAATCATCAAGTTTGCAGACGACACAACAGTGGTAGGTTTGATTAACAACAACGACGAGACGGCCTACAGGGAGGAGCTGAGGGCCCTCGGAGTGTGGTGTCAATAAAATAACCTCACACTCAACGTCTTCAAACAAAGGAGATGATTGTGGAATTCAGGAAACAGCAGAGGGAGCACACCCCTATCCACATCGATGGGACAGTAGTGGAGAAGGTGGAAAGTTTTAAGTTCCTCGGTGTAAACATCACGGACAAACTGAAATGGTCCACCCACACAGGCAGTGTGGTGAAGGAGGCGCAACAGCGCCTCTTCAACCTCAGGACGCTGAAGAAATTTGGCTTGTCACCAAAAACACTCAAACTTTTACAGGTGCGCAATCGAGAGCGTCCTGTCGGGCTGTATCACCGCATGGTACGGCAACTGCTCCGCCCACAACCGTAAGGCTCTCCAGAGGGTAGTAAGGTCTGCACAACGCTTCACTGGGGGCAAACTACTTGCCCTCCAGGACACCTAGAGCACCCGATGTCACAGGAAGACCAAGATCATCAAGGATAACAACCACCCGAGCCACTGCCTGTTCACCCCGCTATCACCCAGTAGGCAAGGTCAGTACAGGTGCATCAAAGCTGAGACCGAGAGACTGAACAACAGCTTCTATCTCAAGGCCATCAGACTGTTAAACAGCCATCACTAACATTGAGTGGCTGCTACCAACATACTGACTCAACTCTCTAGCCACTTTAATAATTAAAAATTGGATGTAATAAATGTATCACTAGTCACTTTAAACAATGCCACTTGATATGTTTACATACCCTACATTACTATGAATCTCATATGTGTATATACTGTACTCTATACCATCTACTGCATCTTGTCTATGCCGTTCGGCCATCGCTCATCCATATATTAATATGTACATATTCGTATTCATTCTTTTATACTTGTGTGTAAAAAGTAGTTGTTGAGAAATTGTTATATTACTTAGATATTTGATATTATGCTAGATATTACTGCATGGTCGGAACTAAAAGCACAAGCATTACGCTACACTAGCATTAACATATGCTAACCATGTGTATGTGACCAATAAAATTGATTTGATGTCTGGTGAGGACCTGCCTTACAACAGGCCGACAAGCCCTCAGTCCAGCCTTTCTCAGCCCATTGCGGACAGTCTGAGCACTGATGGAGGGATTGCGCGTTCCTGGTGTATATTGGGCAGTTGTTGTTGCCATCCTGTACCTGTCCCGCAGGTGTGATGTTCGGATGTACCGATTCTGTGCACGTGGTCTGCCACTGCGAGGACGGACAGCTGTCCGTCCTGTCTCCCTGTTGTGCTGTCTTAGGCGAATCACAGTACGGACATAGCAATTTATTGCCCTGGCCACATCTGCAGTCCTCATGCCTCCTTGTAGCATGCCTAAGGCACGTTCACACAGATGAGCAGGGACCCTGGGCATCTTTCTCTTGGTGTTTTTCAGAGTCAGTAGAAAGGAATCTTTAGTGTCCTAAGTTTTCATAACTGTGACCTTAATTGCCTACTGTAAGCTGTTAGCTGTCTGTAAGCTGTCTGTAAGCTGTTAGTGTCTTAACGACCATTCCACAGGTGCATGTTCATTAATTGTTTATGGTTCATTGAACAAGAATGGGAAACAGTGTTTAAAGCCTTTACAATGAAGATCTGTGAAGTTGTTTGGATTTTTACGAATTATCTTTGAAAAACAGGGTCCTGAAAAAGGGATGTTTCTTTGTTTGCTGAGTTTAAATGAAGGTTGGTTTTGTTTCAATCCTGCCCACATTCCCACAGCTGGCTGCACACAACCCGACCATTGTGTACATGGGACAATATGTTAAAATTCCAATAGCTCCAAATTTCAATGAATTAAAAACCTCAAACATACTATACATTTTAAAAATTCATATACAATTATTGAAAGCATTTAATAAGAAAACTAAAATGTGTGCAACATGATAATATTGTCTAATTTACATTGTGTAATGTATTGACCGTCCCTAACTAGCCACGGAAATAGGCTATCCAAAGTCAGGTCTCACACCTGCCCGCTGAAGCTAATTGGCAAAATAATTTGGCTAACTCTTCCCACCTGCGAACACACATGAGACACCCACATCAAACCACACCCTGAAACCAACTTACATTTGAATTCAGTCATGGCCATTATTATTTCTCAATTAACCAAATCAGGTACAGTCGCCCTTTTAAAAACAAATTAATGACATGTTGCAGCTTTTTACCGTTCAGATGAGCCAAGGAGGAGGACCGATGAGAACAGCAGGCCAGTGGAGCACTTAGAACAGCAGCAGCCAGGGGCAACTGGTAGGGAAGAGGATGATTTAGGTGACCCAGACACAGGCCCCAAAACAAGTGAAGCTTCCCCAGCATCTCCTTGACTGTTTGTTTTGGATTGCAAAACTAAAGAGACACACCAGACAAGACACAGAGACAGCAACAGAAGAGTAGATGGTGGAGAGAGACACCAGACAATACACCGAGACAGCAACAAGAATCGGATATGATGGAAGAAGAACAGATCAGGCCATAACAGAAGAGGATAGAGAAAGGAGAAAGTAACAAACATGAACCCGAGACAGCAACGGACAAGAGAACAGGGGGGTTGAGCACACAGTAGACAATCACTTCAAGCTGCTCGATAGATTCTAATTTGTTTTATTTATTTATGAGAAGTGAAATACAGACAGTGAGAATGTAAACATGGTTTACAAAGAATTTGCTGGTGAGGTGAAAAATCCTGTGAAATTACTATTAAAACAGTTGTTTACTTTTACACTTTTTACAACCAGGACAGGACGAGAGAGGAGGGTAGACAAGAGACAGCAACATAGAAGACTCAGAGAATAAATTCAACAACACATTTGTTTCACTACAAAACCGGTCAGATCCACAAAACATATTGCATATTGGCTGTCCATGTTACTGATTTGCGTGTGTGTGTGCATGCAAGTAGAACAACAGGTTGACTCACCCTACTTGGAGTTAATCACCAATACCATCTTCCTCCTTCATTTTGCCTAAACGGTGTATGACTGTCATACAGTACACCCTTTTAGTTTTTATTGTCCTAGGCTACCTGGCTAAAATACTTGCTCGCTAGTCCAACTTCCTTTCATGGGCAATGATACGCCAGGCCAGCTTGCTAACATTACCATACTACATCTAGCTACATGTTAAACTTCCATCCTCTCAGGCCAGGGACACAATGTATGAATTTATGGATCAGAATCACTATTATAATCATTGGCCAGTACGGAGAATTAAGTAAAACCACATGTCCAAATCCCTATCTCCATCCAAGGCTAATTTAGGAAAGAGACAATTTTAGCTAGCTAGCCACCAGAGGACAACAATACAATGAGATGCAACAATTAACTTTTTTTCTGTCAATAATGATATTGGCTTGGGGTGTGATTGGTCTAAAGCCAAATCCAAGCTGGTTGCCCTTGTGTCACGGTTTTCTGTAGGTGAAAGAGAGTCGAACCAAAATGCGGCGTGTCTATTGCATCCATGTTTAATAACACTGAAGAAACACGAATCAATACAAAACACAATAAAACGTAATGAAAACCGAAACAGCCTAAATACTGGTGCAAACTAGCACACGACGGACAAAAGGAGAGCAAAAGGACAATCACCCACAAAACCCAAACAGGCTACCTAAATATGGTTCCCAATCAGAGACAATGACTAACACCTGCCTCTGATTGAGAACCATATCAGGCCAAACACAGAAACAGACAAACTAGACACACAACATAGAATGCCCACTCAGATCACACCCTGACCAAACAAAACATATAAACATACAAAGCAAACTATGGTCAGGGTGTGACACCTTGATACTTTTTTTTGGTGCACCCGGACCATTCACAGCTGAACTCAGTCAGTTTAGTTCAATGGTAATTGGCTATTATTATTATTATTTATTTTTTTCAAGGTTGGCTTAATGGTCGCTGGATTCCCTTGCAATCACTGCTATGGGCAATACCAATGTCATATTCTTTCTGACCAGACAGCATCAGATACATATGCTACACATACTGAGACAGAGGGGCGCTGTTTTGTTTGCTCAGATGCGTTCTCCGGTAAGATACATTCAACTTCTTACGTATTGAAGGATATTTATGAAACACAGAGAGATGAAAGATACAAAATTATGTATGTTTTTCTATTTTTTTCATGGTAAATTTGGGGAAGCCTTGCTTCCCTTGACATCCATTAATAGCTGCCACTGTAAGCTTTTAAAATGGTCATTAATTCTGTTGTTGTTTCTAATTATCGCAGTTGTGGTTTGGAGTGTTAGTTTTGTGAGAGCTTTGAGATGTTTACCATGTTTATTTGCAATTAAGTAGTATGCTTTATTTTAGTTTAACCTGTATTTGTTGACCCTAAAATACCCTAAAATATCATATTCCTGCTTAAGTTCAGATATTGTATTTTCTTTACCTTGTAAGGATTTTACATGGGCTTTTTCCAAGATAGTGATTTTTTTTTTCATAAAAATGTCTAACTCAGATGTAACTTTTGCAGAGTATGAAATGATAATTCCCCTAACGTATGCCTTAAAAGCATCCCAAATTATAACAGGCTTCGCTTTTCTCTGTCCTCAATGCCTACATTTGTAATGGTAAAGATTTGTATTTTTCATTTACGTATTTAAAACCTTTAACTGCAGTGGGCTAAATCAAGGTCACACAGAGTGTTTCTTGGTAGTCTTAAGTCTTAAACAAATCTACTTTGAAACAAAAGTATACACCTCACACACATGGTTATGGGCTTAAAAAGAAGAAGACTGTACCATGTCAGATAAAGAGTTGAAATGTATTATATTTTAAGTTTGCATCCCAATATTACACTTTATATATATCACAGAAGACTGAAATAGAACAAACCTTTTGACATAGAAACACCACGAAAGGGTATAGATAAATGTCGTATCTTGAAGATGTTCTCTGTTCATTCTCTATATTCTGTCATAAAGTGTATTTTCTGTTGGGGTAATTAAGCATGATAAAGGAAATCTCCATCCCAGTCTCAGGTCTTTTGCAGACTCCATCTGGTTTTCTTCCAGAATGGTCCTGTATTTGGCTCCATCCATCTTCCCATCAATTTTAACCATCTTCCCTGTCCCTGCTGAAGAAAAGCAGGCCCAAACCATGATGCTGCCACCACCATGTTTGACAGTGGGGATGGTATGTTCAGGGTGATGAGCTGTGTTGCTTTTACGCCAAACATAACGTTTTGCATTGTTGCCAAAAAGTTCAATTTTGGTTTCATCTGACCAGAGCACCTTCTTCCACATGTTTGGTGTGTCTCCCAGGTGGCTTGTGGCAAACTTTAAACAACACTTTTTACGGATATCTTTAAGAAATGGCTTTCTTCTTGCCACTCTTCCATAAAGGCCAGATTTGTGCAATATACAACTGATTGTTGTCCTATGGACAGAGTCTCCCACCTCAGCTGTAGATCTCTGCAGTTCATCCAGAGTGATCATGGGTATCTTGGCTGCATCTCTGATCAGTCTTCTCCTTGTATGAGCTAAAAGTTTAGAGGGACGGCCAGGTCTTGGTAGATTTGCAGTGGTCTGATACTCCTTCCATTTCAATATTATCGCTTGCACAGTGCTCCTTGGGATGTTTAAAGCTTGGGAATTATTTTTGTATCCAAATCCGGCTTTAAACTTCTTCACAACAGTATCTCGGACCTGCCTGGTGTGTTCCTTGTTCTTCATGATGCTCTCTGCACTTTTAACGGACCTTTGAGACTATCACAGTGCAGGTGCATTTATACGGAGACTTGATTACACACAGGTGGATTGTATTTATCATCATTAGTCATTTAGGTCAACATTGGATCATTCAGAGATCCTCACTGAACTTCTGGAGAGAGTTTGCTGCACTGAAAGTAAAGGGGCTGAATAATTTTGCACGCCCAATTTTTCAGTTTTTGATTTGTTAAAAAAGTTTGAAATATCCAATAAATGTCATTCCACTTCATGATTGTGTCCCACTTGTTGTTGATTCTTCACAAAAAAATACAGTTTTATATCTTTATGTTTGAAGCCTGAAATGTGGCAAAAGGTCGCAAAGTTCAAGGGGGCCGAATACTTTCGCAAGGCACTGTACCTTATGCATCCACACACCCATTCTCTCCCACCCTCCTACACATATTCATATTCACCATTCCCCACTCTTCCCTCACAGTCCCATTCATATACACAAATACACACACACACAAATACACACACACACACACACACACACGCATACCATAGAAGAGTTATTGACATACATGCTAAATATCCCCCTTTGAATTGTCTTGTAAGTGTCCATGTAGCCCATTGGCATCAGCTACTTCTATCATTATTTAATAGAGAAGAACAGTTACTTGGGGAAAGTATGGATTGTTTTGTGGGGTGGTTATCCACGATATTGTCTTAATTTACGATAAGCTGGTTTTAGGCATCACTGTATGTTGCCTAGTGCACTCATCGTTTTTTCCTACTTCAATTGAAAAAATGCAGAAGTGTGCACTACGTGCTCGAGGGATACTACAGTGTGTAGTATAGTATTCTACACAGTATACTACAACATTCTAAAGTAAGCACTACATGATCAAGGGATACTATAGTGTGTAGTATAGTACTCTCCAGTATACTACAAAATTCTATAGCAAGCACTTCACGATCGAGGGATACTACAGTGTGTAGTATAGTATTCTACACAGTATACTACAACATTCTAAAGTAAGCACTACATGATCAAGGGATACTATAGTGTGTAGTATAGTACTCTCCAGTATACTACAAAATTCTAAAGTAAGTACTACACATGATCAAGGGATAATACAGTGTGTTGCATAGTATTGTACAGTATACTACAACATTCTATAGAATTCTATAGTAAGTACTAAGTATAAGGCCCGAGGAGGTGTGGTATATGGCCGATATACCACGGCTAAGGGTTGTTCTTTCGCACGACGCAACGCAGAGTGCCTGGATACAGCCCTTAGCCGGGGTATATTGGCCATATATCACAAACCCCCGAGGTGCCTTATTGCTATTAGTAACTGGTTACCAACGTAATTAGAGCAGTAAAAACGAATGTTTTGCATAGGTATACATCTGATATACCACAGCTGTCAGCCAATCAGCATTGAGGGCTCAAACCACCCAGTTTATAGTATTCTATAGCAAACTGTAATAGTTTTCATGTGGGCAGTGATGATATTGTCTCTTTTGCTTCATCCAGGAGATATAGGAAATACTCAATTAAAGATGCAATCAACAAATTAGAACATTGAAAATAAATTATATTTACTCTTGTATTTAATTGGCCTGGAATATACAATACAAGGCCTATAAGGCCCAGGGCAGACCCATTCAGTATAACAGGCTGGAGAAACAGTAAAACAGCTATTGATCGAGAAAGGCTTTCCTTTGATAGAGACATAAATCTCACTGGTCTTTTCCAGGGGAAGTAAGGTTGGGGATATGATCATCCAGAAGGAAAGAAATTCCACAAATTAACTGTTAACAAGGCACACCTGTTAATTGAAATGCATTCCAGCTGACTACCTCATGAAGCTGGTTGAGAAAATGCCAAGAGTGTGCAAAGCTGTCATCAAGGCAAAGGGTGGCTATTTGAATAATCTTATTACATTATTCCATATGTGCTATTTCATAGTTTTGATTTCTTCACTATTATTCTACAGTGTAGAAAATAGTAGAAATAAAGAAAACCCCTTGAATGAGTAGGTGTCCATCTACCCTAGTCATAGACTGTTCTCTCTGCTACCGGTACCGGGACATCAAGTCTAGGTCATAGTCATAGACTGTTCTCTCTGCTACCGCACGGCAACCGGTACCAGGACATCAAGTCTAGGTCCAAGAGGCTTCTTAACAGCTTCCCAAGCCATAAGCCTCTTGAAAACCTAATCAAATGGCTACCCAGACTATTTGCATTGCACCCCCCCCCCCTTTTTACAGTGCTGCTACTCTCTGTGGTTATCATCTATGCATAGTCACTTTAATAACTCTACCCACATATACATATTACCTCAACTAACCGCTGCCCTCGCACATTGACTCGATTCCCACCTGTTTTTAGTCTCGCTATTGTTATTGTACTGCTGCTCTTTAATTACTTGTTACTTTTATTTCTTATCCATATTTGTATTTTTTGAACTGCATTGTTGCTTAGGGGCTCATAAGTAAGCATTTCACTGTAAGGTCTACATCTGTTGTATTCTGCGCAATAAAATGTGATTTGATTGGATTTGTTTTGACCAGTAGTGTACATAGACTTGAAATCACTGGGCACTTTACTAAAAGGAACACTAGTCACTTTAATAATGTTTACATATTTAGCATTACTCATCTCATATGTATATACTGTATTATATTCTATAAATGACAGGCAATCATATCTGTTCTACATGATCTGTTTCTACCTGAACGTTGTGTAATAACGTAATAGAAATGCTATGTCAGTGCATGACGGGTCAAGCCGGGTAGAGAGGGGGGTGGGTAGCTAAGACAGCAGTCTTCATCAGATATAGCATAAGTCTCTGGGGGAATTTAGGGCTCTGAGCTGAGAGAGAGACCAGCCAACCAAAGATAAGTAGTCCAATCTGGAGCCGGAGCCAAGCAGATCCAGACTGCATCCTGAATGGCACCATATTCCCTAAGTAGTGCACTACTTTTGACCAGGGCTCATAGGGTTCTAGCTAAAAGTAGTGCACTATGTATAGAATAGGGTGTCATTTGGGACACAGACCCAGACTCCTTAATATATAGCATTAACATAAGCCCACCAATCACACTTGCATAATATATGATGTCAGTAGGATTATATATAATGGCCTCATAAAGTATAAACTCCACCTCACCAACTAACAGCTGTTTGGTTTAAACACTGTCTTCAGAAGCAGGTCAGTCATAGTTGCTATCTAACTGGGTTATTTGACAAACAGAATGCACATGCTCTGTTATGTCTTCTTTCAAGCCCTTCTACCCTGATAATCTTATCTTTAGTTTTGGGCCTTTTTTGCACTTGTGGCAGGCTGGAAAAGTACAATTTATACTGATGAGTACAGTTTAGAAACTGATAGCTGGATTCCATATCTGATTTGCTGTTCTTTTGTCACAAAATGGTAAAATCCATAAATTATTTTGCTGTTAAATCAATGTTAAATGCAGTTTAAAAAAACAGGCCTACTCATGATGAGATACTAGAATGCAGAATTCTATGTACATGGGTGACCCAGTAACCTGTAGAAGCCAAAGGAAGTGAATAAGTAACCTGTCAGTGTCACTGTGTCACTCTTCACTGACAGACCTGCTTGTGCAGCAGCACACCCATAGCGTGTGTGTGTTTGTGTGTGTTTTGATGTGCCTGAGTGTGCACGTGCGTGTGGTGTTTACGGGCTGTTTCAGGTGGTACAGCCAGGAGGGAGGCCCCAGCAAGGTTTACGGGCTGTGGAAAGAGAGAGATAGAGGGCCCACCCACCCTGGATAGCGTAAACAAACAGGCTCTAGAGACTGGGGCTGTTTTGATTATCTCCATGAGTAGCTCAGGTGCTGCCTGGGCTCTAACTCTGCCTGTCTGTCAAGCCTCCCTCACCGGGGGCTCGGTTTTCCTTTCAGGGACTCATGATGCAGCTGCTTTTAGTATCCCAGCTCCCTCAGCGAGACACTAGCATTGTTTAGAGGGGAAACTGTCCAATGAGAACCCAGTGAGTTTACTGTCTGTCTATGAGAGGGACACTGGCTGTTTCCCCGTCTGTTTCCCACTGTATTTTATGACCTGTTTGACCAGTGTTATAATAGAAACAAAACTGTGTTAATTCAAGAAATTGACTTGACATTTTTTGTTTTACTCTGCAAGCTGCAAGCACATTAAAAACAATACTTCCACTGCATACCCCCTACTTTCTTACACCCTAAACCAATATATTATATTGATTTGAGCAAACCCACCAGAGAGAAAACCCAACCCAACCCCCCCCCCACTTAACACCAACAGACAATTTTTTTAAACTAAACATACAAGACCCAAGCTTGGACAGTCAACACAGAATTTGCTAAAAAAAATCCAGATATTTATTAAGTGATGTAGGTCTGTCCTTGAGCTGTTCTTGTCTTAACATTCTGTATTATGTCATGTTTCATGTTTTGTGTGGACCCCAGGAAGAGTAGCGGCTGCTTTTGCAACAGCTAATGGGGATCCTAATAAAATACCAAAAAAGCTGAAATTCACAAGTAAACTCACATTGAGTTGGAATCTTCAAAAGAAAATACCCTGTCATTATCTGCATTGTGATCAATCAGAGCAGCAATGCAGGGGACAGTGAGAGAAGAGAAAGGAAAGGACACTAGTGATCTCCTGCCTACAGCCCACCACCGTGGATACCTCCCAAATTGCACCCTATTCCCTTTTATAGTGCACTACTTTTGACCAGGGCTCTGGTAAAAAAAAAGTAGTGCAATAATCAGAAATAGGGTGCCATTTGGGAATCAAGCCACTACTGCCCCTGCTGATGTAAAAGCAATGTGAGACTGATGGTCAGGGGACAATTGAAAGCTCATTACCATGGCAAAGGTCCCCTCATTAAAGGGGATCATTAGAGGTGGTGGGAGATGAAAGGGCTGACAGATTGCTTGGATTCCGCATTAGGAGGTGTCCATCTTTAAAGGCGGGTGCTGATACGAAAGAGGGTGGGAGGGAGGAAGGAAGAGAAAGAGGGGAACGGAGAGGAAAGCCCCCTTCTCTTCTATCCTGTCCACTCTACCTTCTATTCTTCTCAGTGGCCTAGCTGCCTGCCACGTTCTGTTCTGTCCCACACTGTCCTTTCCACCCTCTTTCTCCCCTGTCTCTCCCTGTCAAGTCAATTCAATGTAAGGGTTTTATTGCCGTGGGAAACGTATGTTTACATTGCCAAAGCAAGTGAAATAGATAATAAACAAAGAGGTGTTACAGTAAACATTAGTTCCAAACGAATAAAGACATTTCAAATGTCATATTATGTATATATACAGTGTTGTAAATGATGTGCAAATAGTTCAAGTACAAAGGGAAAATAAATAAACATACATGTAGGTTGTATTTAAACTGGTGTTTGTTGCTCACTGATTGCCCTTTTCTTGTGGCAACAGGTCACAAGTCTTTGCTGCTTTGTAGATATGGGAGTTTATCAAAATTGGGTTTGTTTTCAAATTCTTTGTGGGTCTGTGTAATCTGAGGGAAATATGTGTCTCTAATATGGTCATACATTAGGCAGGAGGTTAGGAAGTGCAGCTCAGTTTCCAACTCATTTTGTGGGCAGTGTGCACATAGCCTGTCTTCTCTTGAGAGCCAGGTCTGCCCTCGGCGGCCTTTCTGGCCCCTCCCTCCCTCCCTCCCCATCCCCCCTCCTCCCTTCCAAAGCTGCAAAGTCATTATCAGTCTCCAGAGGCTGGTTGAAGAGGTTGAGAGCTCCCTCCATTTTCTGTCCCATGTGGCCAAGGGGGATGAGAAGGCGGGTCACAGGGAGCAGGAGAGGGGTTGCTGGGGTGCTGCTCTGAAATTAGGGGGTTGGAGGGCGGTTGGGAGAGGGGGGTGATGTTGAATGATGAAGAGGCCTTTGAAGACCTGGTGGAGATGAAGGTCTCCCTTTGAGGTTGCTCCGGCATCTGTAGGCAAGTGCACTGAGGGGGCTTCGTCATGGGGGGCCTTTGCTCTTCACAAGAATTGTTCCCATTACCCAAGGACAATGGCGATTTAAACTGCACAAAACAGGGTTAATCCACAAAGAACGGGGCCGGTGGCCGCCATAGTAAGTGAAACAAGGCCTGAGAGAAAAGCCATAGTCAATAAAGGACTAATTAAACCATTTGCTTGTCAGGCGGTGCAGTGGACGATCAAAGGAGAACCGTGCCGTGAGGTAAGATTTCTACTTCATCTGTCACAAAGCATACTTAGGGGATCCTGGAGAGAAGCAACACATGATATTAGGAACAGACAGGGAATAAGAGAATGCCCTCAACAGATGACAAACTCAGATGGAGGAAAGTGTGTGTGTGTGTGTGTGTGTGTGTGTAAAATATAAATCTCAGTATGACCCACTCTTTCATGATTTGATTGATGCTGAAGAGAAAAACATTGACATTTACACAGGTACAAGCGCACAACATGGTACATGCACAAACTCACCTGCTTTTAGAATGACAGCCGTACACACAGAAACAGGCACACACCCACACATTCAGTCCCCCATGCTAGGGAACTGGTCTCTGTGCAGGTTGCCAATTACGTATTTCTTTGTGAGGTGTCTTTTTAGATCCCACACAACAGTCACAAATATATCCTTCTTTGTCATACATATGCTATTTCCATGTTCCTATGTAGTCTGTTCTCTTCATTGAGCTTAAACTCAAGTCCTCAACTCGAGTCCTAACGCAGCAGCGTTCTTTCATGTGTCTCAAATGGCACCCTTTTGCCTAGACAGAGTGCAATTTTTGACCGGGCCCCTTGTCAAAAGTAGTGTACTGCATAGGGAGCAATTTGGGACACAGCCCTGCTGTTTCTAGAGCAGCATCGTGTCTCTGGCCTTTCTCCAGGCTTGTCACCTTCACCTAGCTGAGCTGCTGCTGGGGGCAGAGAGCAAGAGAGAAAGAGAGCAAGAGAGCGAGCGGGAAAGGGAGAGAGAGGAAGGAATGTTGTCTATTCTGGGGATGTTTGTGATGAAAGCTTCGGCAGCATGCAGGTCCTGGCTCATGTCAGCACTTCTCTGAGTGATAATAAGAAACATGCCAGGTGTGAAGCCTAAAGCCTGCACGACCCAGTCCAGTCCTGCCCTGCTAAGTCTCTCTCTCTCTTTGCCCCATGTGTGGTGAGTCAAGGTCTGTGTGTGTGACGGAGGTGTGTGTGTGTGAGTGCGTGCCTGTGACGGAGGTGTGTGTGTGTGTGACGGAGGTGTTGAATACTGCATCGATGGTAGGCTACACACACCTTTCACCATCCAAGGTCTCTCTCTCTCCAGACTGCCAATCCAAGGGCCTGCCGTTGCTATGGCGTCGGTAGATAAAACAAGTCCACAGTGTGTGAGAAACCGTGGTTACACTTTAATGTTGAAAGGCATGAATAGAGGACAAATGTAAAACTGTCTGTTTGAATAAGCTCATTCCACTGAATAAATGAAAAATGGACTTGATTTTCAATTATTGAATTAAAAGCGAGGTTGATTTATTCATAAAACAACTGGTAATTGCTTCTGTGTTATTTCTCCCAGTGAATGGAAAAGTGAGCCAAAAAATGAGCATTAATTTATCTTCTTCACCAACCTTGATTAAATTCTGCTACTTTGCTTTGACCAATTACACATATTAAACATGATTTTATTTTTTTCTAATTTTTGGTGCACTGTACTGAATTGAAATAGCATCATGATATGGCTGATACGTAACTATACCCTCATGATCCACCATGCTTCATTGATTCCCCTGACATGACCATTCCAGAGGATGAGGACTATAATCAAATGGCACTCTATTCCTTTCATAGTGAATGAACTATACACTGAGTGTACAAAACACTCAGAACATTTCTCAGAACAAGAATGGACTGACGAGTTTCAGAAGAAAGGTCTTTGTCTCTAGCCATTTTGAGCCTGTAAGGAAACCCACAAGTTCTGATGCTCCAGGTACTCAACTAGTCTAAAGAAGGCCAGTTGTATTGCTTCTTTAATCAGCACAACAGTTTTCAGCTTTGCTAACATAATTGCAAAATGGTTTTCTAATTATCAATTAGCCTTTTAAATTGATAAACTTGGACATAATACCTCATTTACCTCAACTACTTTGTACCTTGCACATCGACTTGGTACCGGTACACCTTTAATATAGCCTCGTTATTGTTATTTTATTACTATTTCCTTTTTCTTTACTCTGCGTTGTTGGGAAAGGGCTCATAAGTAAGCATTTCACAGTGAAGTCTACACCTGTAATGGCGCCAGAGGGGATGGCTTCCGTTTTACGGCCTCCTAACCAACTGTGCTATTTTGTTCGTTTTTTCACATTGTTTGTAACTCATATTGTATATGATGTTGCTACTACCGTCTCTTATGACTGAAAAGAGCTTCTGGACATCAGAACAGCATTTACTCACCTCAAACTGGACAAAAAAATATATATTTAATGAGTCCGACGCAAAGGATATACTGCTTTGTCATGACAATGTCCAACTCCTCATAATCAGCATGAACAAAACACTGAGGAAAAGGGGGAGGAGGGTGGGGTGCCTTGTAAGAACTTGACGACGAGTAGGTAAACCACCACTTCTCTCCGTATTATTGGCCAACATGCAATCATTGGGAAACAAACTGGACGATCTACGATTAGACTATCCTACCAATGGGACACAAAAAACGATAATATCTTATGTTTCACTGAGACGTGGCTGAACGATGACATGAATAACATACACCGGGCTGGCTTCTCCGTGCATCAGCAGGACAGAGCAGCTACGTCTGGTAAGACAAGGGGTTGGGGTGTGCGTCTATTTGTCAATAACTGCTGGTGCGCGATGTCTAATGTTAAAGAAGTCTCGAGGTATTGCTCGCCGGAGGTAGAGTACCTTATGATAAGCTGTAGACCACACTATCCACCAAGAGAGTTCTCATCTATATTATTCGTAGCCGTCTATTTACCACCACAAACCGATCCTGGCACTAAGACCGCAATCAACCAACTGTATAAGGCCTTAATCAAACCAGAAAATGCTCATCCAGAGGCAGCGCTCCTAGAGGCCGGGGACTTTAATGCATGTCATGTGTCCAACCAGTGGGAAAAAAGCGCTAGACCACCTTTACTCCACACACAGAGATGCATAAAAAGCTCTCCCTGGCCCTCCATTTGGAAAATCGGACCAGATTTCTATCCTCCTGATTCCTGCTTACAAGCAAAAATGTTTGTAAGAAATCCCGCTATGCCCTCAGACAAACCATCAAACAGGCAAGCGTCAAAACAGGACTAAGATTGAATCCTACTATACCGGCTCTGATGCTCATTGGATGCGGCAGCGCTTGAAAAATATTACAGACTACAAAGGGAATCCCAGCCTCGAGCTGCCCAGTGACGTGAGCCTACCAGACGAGCGAAATGCCTTTTATGCTCACTTTGAGGCAAGCAACACTGAAGCATGCATGAGAGAACCAGCCATTCCGGACGACTGTGTGATCACGCTCTCCGTAGACGATGTGAGCAAGACCTTGAAACAGGTCAACATTCACAAAGCCTAAGGGCCAGACGGATTACCTGGATGTGTATTCAAAGCAAGCACGGACCAACTGGCAAGTGTCTTCATGGACATTTTAAACCTATGTTTGAAACAGACCACCATAGTCCCTGTGCCCAAGAAAGCGAAGGTAACCTGCCAAAATAATTACCACCCCATAGGACTCACATCCGTAGCCATGAGGTGCTTAGAAAGGCTGTTCATGGCTCACATCAACACCATCATGCAGGAAACCCTAGACCTACTCCAATTCACATACCACCCCAACAGATTCACAGATGACGCAATCTCAATCGCACTCCACACTGCCCTTTTCCACCTGGACAAAAGGAACACCTACGTGAGAATTCTGTTCATTGACTACAGCTCAGCGTTCAACACCATAATGCCCACAAAGCTCATCACTTGTCACACCCTGATCTGTTTCACCTGTCTTGTGCTTGTGTCTAACCCTTCCAGGTGTTGCTAATTTTCCCCATTATCCCCTGTGCATTTATACCTGTTTTCTATTTGTCTGTTGCCAGTTCGTCTTGTCTCGTCAAGCCTACCAGCGTGGTTTTCCCTACTCCTGTTCTCTAGTCCCTGTTTTCTAGTTCTTCCAGTTTTGACTATTCTTCCTGCCCTGACCCTGAGCCTGCCTGCTTTTCTGTACCTTACTGACTCTGACCTGGATTACCAACCTCTGCCCTGGATTACCAACCTCTGCCTGCCCTTGACCTGTTGCTTGCCTGCCCCCTGTTTTGTAAATAAACATATGTGATCCGAACTGTCTGCATCTGAGTCTTATCCTGAGTCCTAATCACACTAAGCTAAGGACCCTGGGACTAAACACCTCCCTCTTCAACTGGATCCTGGACTTCCTGACGGGCCGCCCCCAGGTGGTAAGGGTAGGCAACAACACATCTGCCACTCTGATCCTCAACACTCGGGCCTCTCAGGGGTGCATGCTCAGTCACCTCCTGTACTCCCTGTTCACCCATGACTGCGTGGCCAAACACGACTCCAACCACATCATTAAATTTCCTGACGACACAACAGTGGTAGGCCTGTTCACCTACAATGATGAGACAGCCTATAGGGAGAAGGTCAGAGACCTGGCAATGTGGTGCCAGGATAACAACCTCTCCCTCAATGTGAGCAAGACAAAGGAGCTGCTTGTGGACTATGGGTAAAGGAGGGCTGAACAGGAGCCCATTAACATTGACAGGGCTGAAGTGGCGTGAGTGGAGAGGTTCAGGTTCCTTGGTGTCCACATTACCAACAAACTGTCATGGTTCAAACACACCAAGACAGTTGTAAAGAGGGCATGACAACACATTTTCCCCCCCAGGAGAATGAAAATATTTGGCATGGGTCCCCAGGTCCTAAAAACGTTCTACAGCTGCACCATGGTATGGCAACTGCTCGGCATCTGACCGTAAAGCACTACAGAGGGTAGTGCGTACGGCCCAGTACATCACTGACATCCTGGCATCCAGGACCTCTATACCAGGTGGTGTCAGAGGAAGGGCCAACCAATTGTCAAAGACTCCATTCACCCATAGACTGTTCTCTCTGCTACCACACGGCAAGTAGTACCGGAGCGCCAAGTCTAGGACCAAAAGGCTCCTTAACAGCTTCTACCCCCAAGCCAAAAGACTGCTGAACAATTAATCAAATGGCCACCCGGACTATTTACATTGACCCCCTGCCTCTTTGTTTCTACACTGCTGCTACTTGCTGTTTATTACCTATGCATAGTCACTTTACAAATGACCTCTGCTAACCTGTACACCCGCACATTGACTCAGTACCAGTATTCCCTATACAGTATATAGCCTCGTTATTTGAATGTAATTTTCTTGTGTTCCGTTTTTTTTAAATTAAATTATTTTATTTATTTATTTAATAAATATTTTCTTAACTCTGTTTCTTGAACTGCATTGTCGGTTAAGAGCATTTCACGGTAAGGTCTACTACACCTGTTGTATTCGGCACATGTGGCAAATACAATTTGATTTGATTTGTTGTATTCGGCGCATGTGACAAATAACATCTGATTTGATTTAAATGTGTCCTATCAGGAGGAAACTTGCAACTACAATCAGAAACTAGACTTCACAAGAAGCACAAATGCTTGAACAATGTTGCTGTTTCCCATGTCTTGGTTTTCAAGATTCAGTTACAGTGATGGTAATCCACCTATAGAAAGAAAAGGTAGCTGCACTCTATACATGTTTAAGCAACCCCGAAGATCCAGTGAGAAGTGTTGTAATCCACCAACCTGGAACATTGTAAGTTAATTGCAGTCACCACCACCACACACCCCTCTGGCACATGTCAACCTTTTACTCTAACCAGAGCTCTTTAGTCACACTAATCAAAGCCTGCCCTGTGACGGACATTTAAAGTCTGCTAACATTCTCCTTTAAGGTGTAATGCCCTCCACTCAACACAACCATAAACAGTATTAATTAATGCCAGCCCACCATCACCCTACTTCTGGTTGGCCTACTCCCCCACTTTCTCTCTCTGCCCCTCGCAACATCTGTCCCTAGGCCCGGGCCTGTCCATTTGTCATCTCTGTCCGGCTCCCCCACTTCTCCTCTGCCCTAGCCCAAAACCAACTCAAGGACCCCACCCCACCCTCAACCTAACAAGCAGAGGGATTCCTGGGGGGGGGTGGGCGAGGAGGGTAACTAACTACCATCGCCCTTGAAAGAGTCCATCTAATCCCTCCCTTCTCCTGAACGGGCTCTAAATAGTAGGCCAGGCACTGCTTATTGTCACCTTGCATCAGACAACATATGAAACGGCCAGTGGTCTTCAATGTCCCAGCCCCTGCTCTCCCTTGCTCTCCAGGATCAACACCTCAAACTCCAATCTCCACGTTACACAATGAGTTCAGGAAGCGGCGAGTGTTAAAGACAAATATTATTGCAGGCAGGGGCCACTCATTTGCTCCTGTCCTGCAGGGCTGTGTCCCAAATGGCACCCTATTCCCCTATAAAGGGTCCAGGTCACAAGTAGTGTACTACAGTATTTAGGGAATGGAGTGTCATTTGGGACAGGGGAGGAGAGGAGCAGGGGAGGAGAGGATGTCTCCCTGCAAGCTGGGAGACATCACTTAGAGGTGGCGAGAAGAACGAGGCACCATCTGTCCAACAGTGGACGAGCAACACTTCATTTGGTCAAGCAGTCCCCTCCTCTCAGATATTGATGAAGTATTATGGCTCTGCCAAACACCATGAATAATACATTAGAGGAGGAGGATGCTCAAGGGGGGTTGTCATGGTTTATGATGGTTTATATGCATCATACAGCTCTGTTTCACCCCCTAAACAACACTTGGGGGCCACTGAGAGAAGAGTCTCTCCATTACAGACAGAGAATAGGTCTTCCTTAAACAGCTAGATGATCAATTACTCTGGTGTTAATGTGTCAGTGTAAAACATAAATGAGAGTTGTTGTAGTTGATGACGTTTTGTGGGCATCATTCTACTCTACTGTCCCCCTTAGACAGTACTTATTCATATTTTAGGAGGTTGAGGTTGTCTCATAGGTCCTTTAAGCAGCTAGAATAGATGATCAATTGCACTGGTATGAATGTGTCAGTTCTCTTTCCAAGAGATATGAGTGGATGTTGAACTCCAGGGCTCAGAGGATGGCTGGAATATGTGGCTGTGTCTGAAATCACACCCTATTCCCTGTTTTAGCTACCTACTTTTGACAAGGGCCAATAGGGCTCTGGGTAATAGTAGTACACTATATAGGGAACAGGGTGCCATTGTGGACGTAGCCTCGGTCTCTATTACGGATGGCTGGAATTATACTAGCTCTAATTAGAGTCAGGGCCCCATGCAGGTTAATCAGCCATCAGCTCCACGTTGGTGCACTTAATCTTCATATGAAACTGAATTCATCAGGAGCTATCCTCATTTCCTAATACCTCTAGTCCTGTCTGGCTGTCTGTTCACTTCCATTCACTTATATTACATTCACACCCCTAAAGGGCCTTGGGATTAGCAGCCTTGGATTCAAATACTACTTGAAATCTTTCATACTATAAGCGTTTGCTCTAACCTGCCTGGAGTGCCAGAGAGACATGTTTTACCGTTTTGTAACTATTCATTTGGTCCATTGAGCCAAGCAAGCTCAATCAAGCACATGTAATGTAAATATTAGTTGAATCCAGGCCCCCACAGGAGTACGTTCCCTGGGAGACAGACTGTGATTTACAGAGTGGAACGTTTATTAAGCATTGCATTGTCCTATTTAATCATACCAAATTAAAAGAAAGCTCAGCGGGCAGATGATTCTACAGAAAGAATGCACCTCGATTGGAGAGGAGAGGAGCAGGAGAGGAGAGGAGAGGAGAGGAGAGGAGCAGGGGAGAAGAGGAGCAGGGGAGGAGAGGAGCGGGGGAGGAGAGGAGCGGGGGAGGAGAAGAGAGGAGCAGGAGTGGAGAGGAGAGGAGCAGGGGAGGAGAAGAGAGGAGCAGGAGTGGAGAGGAGAGGAGCAGGGGAGGAGAAGAGGAGCAGCAGGGGAGGAGAGGAGCAGGGGAGGAGAGGAGCAGGGGAGGAGAGGAGCAGGAGAGGAGCAGGGGAGAAGAGGAGCAGGGGAGAAGAGGAGCAGGGGAGGAGAAGAGAGGAGCAGGAGTGGAGAGGAGAGGAGCAGGGGAGGAGAAGAGAGGAGCAGGGGAGGAGAGGAGCAGGGGAGGAGAGGAGCAGGGGAGGAGAGGAGCAGGAGAGGAGCAGGGGAGAAGAGGAGCAAGTTAGAAGAGGAGCAGGGGAGGAGAGGAGCAGGGGAGGAGAGGAGCAGGAGAGGAGCAGGGGAGAAGAGGAGCAGGGGAGAAGAGGAGCAGGGGAGAAGAGGAGCAGGAGTGGAGAGGAGAGGAGCAGGGGAGGAGAGGAGAGGAGCAGGGGAGGAGAAGAGAGGAGCAGGAGTGGAGAGGAGAGGAGCAGGGGAGGAAGAGAGGAAGGAAAAGATTATCATGCACACATGGTTCTATGTCTGTCTTCTTGACTTTCTCTCCTGCAGGCAGCAATCCCTGTCTCCATCTTTCCCTAAAGCTTACTGTGTACTTCTGTAACAGTCTTGATCTGTCCCTCTCCTCGCCCAAACATGGGTTGACCGAGGGACCCTTTGAACACATCGACAACAGTCACCCTTGAAGCATTGTTACTTATTGCTCCACAAAAGCAGTGGTCCTTGCAGAGCAAGGGAAACAACTACTTCAAGGTCTCCGAGCGAGTGATGTCACCGATTGAAATGACGCTAGCGCGCACCGCTAACTTGCAAGCCATTTCACACATTTACACTTCCCAGTCAAAACAGTTTTGTGACGTTTTTGTTAGTTTTGGTGTTTGGCAGAATTTTTTCTGCATGTTCGAGCACACACAAAAAAATTCTGGAAGCAAGTCGATGTTCGGCAGCTGAAGTCTACGCCCCCTACTGTTGGTCAACAGTACTAATCCTAGCAGAAATTGAAACGTGAAGTGTTTGTTGTCATTCAAAGAGAGACGACAAGTTTCAATATACATTTTTTCACTTGAGAAATACTGAACCAAATATCTTAGCTGGTTGTAAAATTGTGCGTCTAAGACCGGCAAAAAACGTACAAAATGTATGACAGAATCCTTGACTTATCTTAGATAAATTCAGACTATTTTCTGGCTATGTTGTTGCTACAGTGGCTCACGAGGGTCAAACAACAGTAATGTTGTTGCTTTTTTCCCCTCATTTTTCAAACAAAGGTCTTTAGGGAGTATGAGAGCACAGAGGGTTGCATAGCCTCGTCAAGTTCTGTTGGGAGCAAACGTATGTATGCGGACGCCTTTAAGGCTGTGTATGTGTTTCTGCATGCGTGTGTGTGTGTGTGTGTGTGTGTGTGTGTGTGTGTGCATGTGCTATCGCTCCACATCTTTGTGTTTTTGAGCCGAGTTAAATTATCCCCGCCTGTCTGAAGACCCAGCCAGTCAGTCACTTTCAAACAAAGTCAATACAGCAGTCGAGTCTGCCTCTCAGGCTAATTCCTGGGCGTTGTTAATATAGAGTGATTTAAAATCCTGTACTGCTCCAGGTCTAAGAGTATTTAAGGCTACTGAGCAGCGCACCACATTCGATATATCCATTAATCTGGCTCAGTATTAGTGCTGTTGTGTAAGTCTGTCTGTAAGGTTGGGTTTGGGTTTGAACTTGCCTTACACATGAGTGTGTGTGCCCGTGCATCACTCCCCAGACCCGAGACTCGGACTGCCTCCCAAATGGCAACCTATTCCCTTTATAGTACACTACTTTTATCCAGAGCCCTATGGGGGAATAGGGTGCCATTTGGAACGCAGTATGAAGTCAGTGAGGACATGAAGAAATGCTGACTGACTCTTTAGAGGTTGGGAAGTTGGAAGCCACCAGGTCTGGGATTCATTTTCCAGGTCCTGGGAGGAAATCTGGATGCATCCACTGACTGGGTCATATTCATCGGCACCAAATGGAAGAAAACAAACTGAAACAGGGAGGGACTCTTGTCCAGTAAGAAACTCTTGTTTTCGTTTTCCATTGCAAAGCATTTTGCTATGTTTTGCGCTAATGAATTTGACCCTGGCCTAGTCTGCCTGCTCTTTCTGTCTGTCTGTGTCTGTCTTCCAGCCAGGTCTGCCTGTGCAATCTCTCCCATGCAATCTGTGGGTATTGAAGTGAGCTCGTGAAACTAGATTCGGATAGAGAGGTTGGGAGATTAGATGGATTAGCTGCTAATAACCCCGTGCTGAACCGTTCCCAAATCCCAGATGGTGGACTGGAGCTGGCATGTTAAATCACTTGAATTAGGCTAATGGCCTCTATCTTCCATCCGAGACTGTTTAGTCTGTGACGGCTGACTGTGGAAAAGAAGAAAAGGAAAAGGCAGTGGCCTGCCTGGTTCACTCAGAAACGAGTGCCAAAATGGAAGTAAGTAAGTTGTTCTTTGGGACAACTGTGTTGCTGTCTGGTTGCTGTCCGCTGGGTATTGAGTGGAGGTTCTCTTCCCTCAACCTCCCTCTCTCCAACCCACCAACCCCACCAGTCTCCCCACTGTTTCACCAAACAGAACCCCCACCCCGCCTCCCTTTCACCACCACCCCCTCAATGAAAACAGCAGTGTCAGCTCCAACAGTAAAGACACTAAACCAACAGCTCATTTCATGTTGACCGGTGCACTGAACAGTTTTCTGAACCGTTAAATTCTGAATAGAGCTTAAGCTCCATTTATGGATAGGAGAGGAGGTGACAGTACCCACCCCCCCCCCCCTACCCCTGTTTGTGTGTGTGTGTGTGTGTGTGTGTGTGTGTGTGTGTGTGTGTGTGTGTGTGTGTGTGTGTGTGTGTGTGTGTGTGTCACAAGTCCAATGGTCGCTTTCAGCATTCCTGTCTAGCTAGCTCGAGAACAGACTGGGATGCTAGGCATTGTGTAGTGTGGGTTGTCTTTTTGCCTGATGAAATAATTACATTCAGAGTGGGTCACCTTGTGTCTGCTGAACATGCTGACTAGCCTCACATGCTGATTGGCTATAGCCCATGCACGGCTAAGTACTGGCAGGCAGGAGGAATCAGTCTCTATCTATTACTTAGATTGTTGACAACATGTAAACTATATTTAATATACAATGTTTATTAAAAACATATATATATTTGCACAATGAGCACTTGTTGTCTCTCAAATACATTGTTACAGTTGTAGGGCAGCTGAACTTTCTAGAGCATGTGTATCCGGTGCCCCCCCCCCCCCCCTCCTGTGTCATCTACCGCTTTAGACTACCTACTATTTGTGATGATAATCTTCATAGTTATGGTGGCATATAGCAAGGGTTGCTGAAAAAAGAACTTGCCAATGTTTGCAATGATAATGAGAACATCACTATTTTGTGTCTGATATGCTTGCCTAAATACACTGTGACAACAAGAAAACGTTTGTATGAACATGTTTTGTGTAGGCTACAACATGGAAAATTAACATGAAATCACGCTTGAGGCATGGAATGTGGATCTAATCTTTAGTGTACAACATGAATTTTCCCCTTCCATGTCAATGAAGGGGAAGCGGCAGCGGATCACTGGGAGCACTGAGCAGAAGCTTCGTAGGCAGCAGTGGGCAGCAGATACGGAAAACAATATCCTGCACATGCACAGAAATCACTGTATCAATAGCCATCGCAAGTGGTGTTCCAGGAAATCCGGAACCTTAGCCACTCCATACAAGGCCACACATTAGCAATAGCGGAGATAAATGCCTACTTTATGGACTGATTTCTGATAACAGTCCTTCCTAATTTTGCTAGCTTTTTTGGAAACATTCAACATTGTGTGGCCAACATTAGCTAAGTAGTTAGGTGGTTGGTTGGCTAGTGATTGGCATCGTTTCAGTGACTGGCTCAGCTAGCTAGCAAGCTAATGTTGGACACATTATGCTAGCTTTCGTGCCCGTCGTCAAGCTTCAGAAATACTGCTCCAAGAAACACACAAATCCTTAGCTCGATGTAAAATGGTGGTACTAAGACTTCCTCAACAGAAAGATGTCAACGTTATTGACCAATATATTGTTCTAACAGGCTGTTTTGAGGCAGACATGGAGTTCAGCAGACAATGTCAAATAGGTCATATTTTCTAATGTTAGACAGCACGTTGTAGCCAAACAACTTTTGATCTATCCAATACACTTTGCGAGATACGAGAAGTATCTGTGCAGGTGGAATCGACGCGCTATCTGAAGTAAGACGATGCCAAAGCAGCTGATCTGCCCATCATATCACCCTGCCTGGGAGGCACCATCACATCACGCTGCCTAGGAGGCAGCAACTCACTGTGTGGACTGGGAGTAGCAGATCTGTCCATCACACCCTGCTGTGTTGACTGGGAGGCCTGTCAGAGCTTGCCCAGGAGCCAAAAACAGATCTTCTTAATTAACTCCCAGGCAAGGGAAACATCAAATATGCATGGAGGCATTTTCCCCTTACGGCAGCACAGACATGCAGGCAAATAAATGAGATGAAAATAAATTGGCCTGGGCCCGGAAACATCTCTCCCTGTCCTTGTCACTGTTTTGCTTGTGGAGACAGGTACTGTAGGCCCGCCACGCCATCTGGACTGGCTGGCTTGCTGATACACATGCACGCACACGCAGCAGGCACACAGATGCACACAAATCCTGTGGGGACTTTATGTTTCCCATTCACACCTGATACTGTAGGGCTAGCAGAAAAAACAGCATATTTTATTAAAATAATGCATGCATATCTTAGGACGAACCTAGACTATTACTGTAAATATAGTGTCACTCATAAAGAATAGGAAAGAAGGAGCGTTACTAGAGAGGGAATATTCTTGGTTGATGGCTGCGTTGGTTAGAGCGTTGGGCCAGTAACCGAAGGGTTGCTAGATTGAATCCCTGAGCTGACAAGGTAAAAATCTGTAATTCTGCCCCTGAACAAGGCAGTTAACCCACTGTTCCTAGGCTGTCATTGTAAATAAGAATTTGTTCTTAACTGATGTGCCTAGTTAAATAAAGGTCAAATAAAAAAAATATATATAAGGTCATTGTGAACAGGGCAGGTAGATAGGTAACTTGATTACAGAGGAACTCGCCCCTGTCCTCTGACTGACCCCAACTCTGCCCCTGGGAAAGAAATCCCTCAAAGGAGAAGACCCAACCCCCTTCTCCTATCTGTTCTTCTGCCTCTCTCCCCTCTCCGCCTTCCCCATCCTAGCAGAGATAGAGACATTGCCAAAGTCATACATACACATTGGCTGTTAAACAGAGTTGGGGCATTGGAGTGTAGTGGTTAGATATGCTGAGAGAGAGCATGTTGGATTCCTATTTAGCTGAACTACAGACAGACAGAGCACAGCTGTGACACAGCCAGCCAACTAGCCTGTCATGAGAATGAAAGGGGAAGATCAGAGATGCGTAGCTGAGACAAGTCAGATGGTTTTAATAAAGAAGCCCTTGAACTGATAACCTCTTGGATTATTACCATAGAGGGACTGAGGGCTGCTCAGATTGAGCAGGATAACCCGCAGACAGAGGTTAGGTTACTGACCCTGCTAATAATGAACCCAAGTCTTATCTCCCTCTCTGCCCCCAAAACCAAAAAAAGCAAAGGAAGTCAATGTGAACTCCAGACCTCAGGCCAACCCTCACATACTTAGGGGTTTGTCCCTCGAAGTCAAAATACCTATTCATTAGGCACCAAATGGAAGAAAATTGCCCCCCAAAAAAGGGACTACTTTTTTATTTTTTCCATTACAAAACACTTTTAAGATGACCTGACCTAGGCTGTGGAAATTAAGAAGAAACAAAACACTGTGACCATGTGAACCACTCTCTTATTAAACACATGTAATCAGTCAACGGGGGAAATGACAAAACAAAGGTATGTTTTAAATGTAAGAAACGTTAGGAAACACTAAGAAATATTATGTTTGGACCCATTTCAATATCAGTAATACATTTCTTCACCTCTTTACTGCATGATCTTCTTGTGTCAAGGGATTTTCCACTCAGTGTCACAGCATCAAAAGTTGGATGCAGGTTTAAGGGAATACTGTAGGGTCCCTCCATCTCAACTTCTTCTCCAGACCTCTTGAAGGTTTCCAAGAGTTGTAAAAACTGTTTAAGTGTGGGCGCCGAAGAAATGCAACATTGTCTCTCTCATGAGTAGCCAAATCTTTACTGGCCACTTCAAAGCTGCCCAGTATCTGATCTCTGCTTCTTCACTCATACTCACTGTTTTCTCTCGACAAAGCAACCTTTTCATCACAGCCCAACCCCAAACCTCTGTAAATCCCACCAATAAAGAATTAACTACATTCAGACATGGACTAGGCAGGCTAGGCTAGTTCCATGTGTTTTTGATTGATCCCCTAGAAGGGAAAAAAATCTTTGATATTCTTAAGTCAGCTAAATCAATTTTTTTTGGTGTCAGGCAGCTGTAGAGCACTTCTCGAGGGTCCCACAACAGCATCAAGATGCGTCACAAGTGGCACCCTGTTCCCTTTATAGTGCACTACGTTTGACCAGAGTCCCATGGGACCTGGTCAAAAAGAGTGCATTATATACAGTACAAGTCAAAAGTTTGGACACACCTACTCATTCAAAGGTTTTTCTTTATTTGTACTATTTTCTACATTGTAGAATAAAAGTGAAGACATCAACACTATGAAATTACACGTATGGAATCATGCAGTAACCAGAAAAGTGTTTAACAAATCAAAATATATTTACGTTTTTAGATTCTTCAAAGTAGCCACACTTTTCCTTGATGACAGCTTTGTACACTCTTGGCATTCTCTCAACCAGCTTCACATGGAATGCTTTACCAGCTGTCTTAAAGGAGTTCAAATCAAATCAAATGTATTTATATAGCCCTTCGTACATCAGCTGATATCTCAAAGTGCTGTACAGAAATCCAGCCTAAAACCCCAAACAGCAAGCAATGCAGGTGTAGAAGCACGGTGGTTAGGAAAAACTCCCGAGAAAGGCCAAAACCTAGGAAGAAACCTAGAGAGGAACCAGGCTATGTGGGGTGGCCAGTCCTCTTCTGGCTGTGCCGGGTAGAGATTATAACAGAACATGGCCAAGATGTTCAAATGTTCATAAATGACCAGCATGGTCGAATAATAATAAGGCAGAACAGTTGAAACTGGAGCAGCAGCACGGCCAGGTGGACTGGGGACAGCAAGGAGTCATCATGTCAGGTAGTCCTGGGGCATGGTCCTAGGGCTCAGGTCCTCCGAGAGAGAGAAGGAGAGAATTAGAGAACACACACTTAGATTCACACAGGACACCGAATTGGACAGGAGAAGTACTCCAGATATAACAAACTGACCCCAGCCCTCGACACATAAACTACTGCAGCATAAATACTGGAGGCTGAGACAGGAGGGGTCAGGAGACACTGTGGCCCCATCCGAGGACACCCCCGGACAGGGCCAAACAGGAAGGATATAACCCCACCCACTTTGCCAAAGCACAGCCCCCACACCACTAGAGGGATATCTTCAACCACCAACTTACCATCCTGAGACAAAGCTGAGTATAGCTGAGTTGCCACATATGCTGAGCACTTGTTGGCTGCTTTTCCTTCACTCTGCAGTCCAAATCATCCCAAACCATCTCAATTGGATCGATTGTTTAGGCCAGGTCCTCTGATGCAGCACTCCATCACTCTCCTTCTTGGTCAAATAGCCCTTAAACATCCTGGAAGTTTGTTGGGTCATTGTCCTATTAAAAAACAAATAATAGTCCCAGATGTGATGCCGTGTCACTGCAAAATGCTGTGGTAGCCATGCTGGTTAAATTCTAAATATAACACAGACAGTGTCACCAGCAAAGTACCCCCACACCATCACACATCCTTCTCCATGCTTCACGGAGGGAACCACACATGAGGAGATCATCTGTTCACCTACACTGTGTCTGACAAAGACACAGTGGTTGGAACCAAAAATCTCAAATTTGGACTCATCAGACCAAAGGACAGATTTCCAAAGGTCTAATGTCCATTGCTCGTGTTTCTTGGCCCAAGTAAGTCTCTTCTTATTATTAGTGTCCTTTAGTAGTGGTTTCTTTACAGCAATTCGACCATGGAGGCCTGATTCATGCAGTCTCCTCTGAACAGTTGATGTTGAAATGTGTCTATTACTCAAACTCTGTGAAGCATCTATTTGGGCAGCAATTTCTGAGGATGGTAACTCTAATGAACTTATCCTCTGCAGAAAAGGTAACTCTGGGTCTTCCTTTCCTGTGGCATTTCTCATGAGAGACAGTTTCATCATAACACTTGATGGTTTTTGCAACTGCACTTGAAGAAACTTTCAAGTTCTTGAAATGTTCCATATTGACTGACCTTCATGTCTTAAAGTAATGATGGACTGTCGTTTCTCTTTGCTCATTTGAGCTGTTTTTCCATAATATGGACTCGGTCTTTTACCAAATAGGGCTATCTTCTGTATACCACCCCTACCTTGTCACAACACAACTGATTGGCTCAAACGCATTAAGAAGGAAAGAAATTCCACAATGTAACTTTTAACAAGGCACAGAAGGGAATAGGGTGCCATTTGGGATGAAATCTTAGCATGCCTGGTTTTTGTTCCTGTCAGGCCATTTTCCCAGAGTCCAGGGACATTTCCTTTCCTTCCTTCCTTCCTTCCTCCCTTCCTTCCTTCCTTCCTTCCTCCATCCTTCCCTCTTTCCCAGCAGTCTCTTCCTGGCCATCACAGTTCTCACTCCTCCCCTCTTCCTCTCATCCTCCCAGTTAAACAATACCCTTCCCCTCACACACCGCCCCCTGCTAAGTCCTCACAGTAGGCAACCCAGCACGGCTCCATGTGTTACCTACAGGACACACTGGCTTTTAGAAGACTTCATAATAAACACCAACTGAGTTCCAGAAGATTTCAGAATAGTCACCAACTGAGTTGAGACTTGGATAATCTATCATTTTAAAAGGCAGTAAACCGAAGTGAAGAGCATGTTGTTAGAATAGTAAAATTCAAATGGCTGGCAATCCTTTTGGAAAGGGTTGTATTGAGAGTGGTGTTCACTTATTTTGATCTGATCTAGTTCTTACATTGATCTGGTCTAGTTCTTACATTGATCTGGACTAGTTCTTACATTGATCTGATCTAGTTTTTCCATTGATCTGGTCTAGTTTTTCCATTGATCTGATCTTGTTCTTACATTGATCTGGTCTAGTTCTTACATTGATCTGATCTAGTTTTTACATTGATCTGGTCTAGTTCTTACATTGATCTGGTCTAGTTTTTACATTGATCTGGTCTAGTTTTTACATTGCTCTGGTCTAGTTCTTAACATTGATCTGGTCTAGTTTTTACATTGATCTGGTCTAGTTCTTACATTGATCTGGTCTAGTTTTTACATTGCTCTGGTCTAGTTCTTACATTGATCTGGTCTAGTTTTTACATTGCTTTGGCCTAGTTCTTACATTGATCTTGTCTAGTTTTTAACTTATGGTACCTCTGGTAGATCTCAGTAAACCAGCAGGAGCAGATAGAAGAGTAGGCTGCAAGACCGGTCAATTCTCTTTTATTTGTGTTAAGAAGCCTCTAAAATTAACAGCTACATTACACTTTTCTATTTTGGTCATTTGGCAGACGCTCTTACCCAGAGCGACTTACCGTCATTGACAGCAAAACCTAAAAATAACATATTTTCTGTGGCTTAATGGTGTTTTCCTCTTCCTTCATTTCATTGGATCTATTTATTTTGCCAACATGTTGAATGAGTCCCTGCAGCAAGGCCCCAGTCAGTGTTAATGGTACTCCCCTTCAGCCCACTGAGAGGTTCTACACAACAAACCATTTCCTTCTTATTCACAAGGAACTGAGAAAACCTGGAGCGTGTGCCCTTTCTGACACAGCTTAATCATCTCTCCCCCTCCACCTCATCTTCTACCTCCTCTTCTACCTCCTCTTCCATCTCCTCCCTTGCTTCATCTGCAGTCATCCATTTGTTGGTTCTTTTCAGCTCCTTTTGGAATGACGTGGAGAGGACATGTAATCACTGTCGCTGTTCAACTGAGACGTTCATAAATGTGATTATCCAGCACAGGAGGTTGGTGGCACCTTAATTGGGGAGAATGGGCTCGTGTTAATGACTGGAGCGGAATTAGTGGAATGGTATCAAATACATCAAACGCATGGTTGCCAGGTCTTTGCCGTTCCATTTGCTCCGCTCAGCAGCCTCCCTGTGTTATCCAGTAATGAAAGAATCCCCTCTGTGAAGAAGTGAAGCATTGGCCAGGGCATCATAATGGCTCTGTGTTATAATGGCTCTGCATTTTTGGGCTCTCCTCTGACATGCCTGGTATAGAAGTCCTGGATGGCAAGGCGCTTGTCCCCAGTGATGTACTGGGCTGCACCCTCTGTAGCGCCTTGTGGTTGGGTGCCTTGCAGTTGCCGTACCAAGCAGTGATGCAGCCAGTCAAGTTGTTCTCAATGGTGCAGCTGTAGAGCATTTTGAGGATCTTAGGGCCCATGCCAAATCTTTCCAGCCTCATGAGGGGGAAGAGGCACTGTCGTGCCCTCTTCGCATCCGTGTGGGTGTGTGTGGACTATGTTAATTCCTTCGTGATGTGGATACCTAAGAAATGTAATCTCTCGACCCGCTCGACTATAGCCCCATCAATGTGGATGGGGGCATGCTCAACCCCTCCATTTCCTGTAGTCCACGATCAGCTCCTTTGTCTTGCTGATGTTGAGGGAGAGGTTGTTGTCCTGGCACCACACTGCCAGGTCTCTGACCTCCTCCCTATAGACTGCCTCATCGTTGTCAGTGATCAGTCCTACTACCGTTGTGCCGTCAGCAAACTTAATGATGTTGTTGGAGTCGTGCGCGGCTACACAGTTGTGGGTGAACAGGGAGTACAGGAAGGGACTAAGCACACATCCCTGAGGGGCCTCTGTGTTGATGGTCAGCATGGTGGATATGTGGTGTGTGTGTGTGTGTTGTATGTGTGTTTGCCTACCCTCACCGCCGGGGGCAGCCCATCACAAACTCCAAGATCCAGTTTCAGAGGGAGGTGTTCAGTCCCAGGGTCCTGAGCTTGGAGATGAGCTTTGAGGGGTCTACCATGTTGAATACTGAGTTGTAGTCAATGAACAGCATTCTTACATAGGTATTAATTTTGTCCATGTGGGTGAGGGCAGTGTGGATTGCAATAGAGATTGAGTCATCTGTGGATCTGTTGGGGCGGTAAGAGAATATGAGTGGCGCCTGCTTGACTCCTGACAATTTGGTAAAAAATACATTCTGATGAAACTAGCTCATTTTCAGCATAGAAATCCCCAATCATCTTGTTATTTGAATCGAACGATAACAGAACAATATATAAAATGTCTTATTTACAAAATCAATAGCAATGACTGACAATATATCCACAGTGCGTGCAAACAAACAAGGGTGGAATAGGGACAATATAGTCCAGGGCATGACTTTAAATAAGTTCCTAACCCACCCAGCCCATGTTCTGACAACTCTAACAAAAGCCCAAAAGCTAAACATTGCGCCTGAGAGAATGACCTGCTAAGAGCAGAGAGGTGAGAGCAGAGCGGCTTTAAGTCCCCCACAGCTGCAAAGGCCTAAATTGAGCAGTGCCTTTATAAAAACGTACCCCCACCCCACACACAGTTTGCTGGCTTGCATGACTGCTCTATTGGGTGAGTGCCTGAGTCAGAAGAGAAGAAGACAGCAAACTGCAGGAGGCCCAGTCTCAGGCCCCTCCCAGACTGGAAATTCACAACCCCAACCGCTTGCAGCTCCAAGCTACTCTCCAGATGACTATTTACCAGATTAAACTTGCCTGGCACAATGGAATACCAGTAGAATACTATCAAAACTTGAAATTCCATCTGGTTCCCCAGTCAGGCTAAAGCCAACGTTAAAACAGTATTTGAACGATTTCAAATAGTAGATGAACCCAGCTCTGCTATTTTCAGCTGGTCTAGACTACTAGGGGGACTTCCATCCTGACTGAAAAACATAACAGACCAGCTTTGTTTCCTCATTAGGGGAAGATTAGCCTCAAGGTACAGTAGAGTACATCTAAACATGGTAGGAGGACAAATTAATGTTATAAATAATTCCAACTAAATCACAATTTTTCTCCCTAGTAAAATCTGTCATAATAATGTCTGTGCTGATGAACGGAAGGGCTACCTTCTGCAGAATTATAACTAAACTAATTGTTAGTGGCTCATTGAGGAAATGGCATATTCTCTCTGGTAGGCTTCAGTAGGAGGGAGCACATCCAGGCAGAAGTCAAACTTAGAAACACAGAAAACAGAAATCCCTGGGAGCTCATCAAAGAGCATATTCACGAAGCAAAAAGGAACACTAAAACCTAACACTGAGCTAAACGGAGCCATTGAAATATGTACATGTACATATTAACTTCCACCTTATCCCTGCACATTTTGATGTGGTATTGGTACTGGCCGTGTATATAGAGTAGCTTACATTTTGGTGGGTTTATTTCTTGCGTGCTTATTTTTATATGACCTAGTGTTGTTTCTGTGCTTTTTTAAGACCATATTCTGGATATTCTATTTTGTGCCTCTGATTGTTGAGGAAGATATTGCAAGTAAGTCAGTATTCCACTGTATGGTTTACAACTGTTGTATTCTGTCATGTGACAAATACATTTTTATTTGATTCGATTTTTTCCTCAGTGGAATTGTGTAGGAGTTGCCATGATGTCATCGACCCTCTAAAACAAAATATGCCAAGCATACTCCTTTCACCTCTGTGAGTACACTCAATATGGCCACCAGTCCACCCACCATGGAACGTTGACTTGAATGTGAATGTTCATTCTAGTCATTATCATGTTTTGTTGCCAGGACACCTCTGCTGCTCATTATTAGAACACCTGACACCAGGATGAAACCTGAGACCAAAGTGTCCACTTGTGGTGAACTAACCAGTTCAATAGGAAACAACACTGTTTGTACCATGATATGTGCTGCTACCGTGTTGCTGCCTTGCTGTGTTGTTGTCTTAGGTCTCTTTATGTAGTGTTGTGCTGTCTCTCTTGTCGTGATGTGTGTTTTGTCCTATTTTTTGTATTTTTTATAATATAAAAAAAAAGTCCCAGCCCCTGTCCCCCACAGGAGGCCTTTTGACTTATGGTAGGCCGTCATTGTAAATAAGAATTTGTTCTTAACTGACTTGCCGAGTTAAATAAAGGTTAAATAAATAAATACAAAGAAAAACAAGACTGGTGTGTTTCAAGTAACGCCTCAATGATTAGCCCAGCATTCCACTCACATTTGAAGTTGTTTTCCAATCTCAAATTCAAATATAATCTGCTTTACAAATTCACACACAATACCGCATCCATGAAATACAGAAATCAAACCTTAATTAAGTTCCAAGAAAAATCGAATAAAATCAAGTCCAATTTTACCTTACAGTGAAATGCTTACTTTCAAGCCCCTAACCAACAATGCAGTTTAAAAAAATAAAAATAAATAAGAAATAAAAGAAACAAGTAATTAAAGAGCAGCAGTAAAATAACAATAGCGAGACTATGTACAGGGGATACCGGTAATGAGTCAATGTGCGGGGGCAGCAGTTAGTCAAAGTAATTGAGGTCAAATGTACATGTAGATAGAGTTCTTAAAGTGACTAGATAAGATAATAATAGATAATAACAAAGAATAGCAGCGGCGTAAAAGAGGGGGGCAATGCGAATAGACTGGGTACCAATTTGATTAGATGTTCAGGAGTCTTATGGCTTGGGGGTAAAATCTGTTTAGAAGCCTCTTGGACCTAGACTTTGCGCTCCGGTACCGCTTGCTGTGTGGTAGCAGAGAGAACAGGGTGGCTGGAGACGTTGACAATTTTTAGGGGCTTCCTCTGACACCCCCTGGTATAGAGGACCTGGATGGCAGGAAGTTTGGCCCCAGTACTGGGTCGTACGCACTATCCTTTGTAGTGGGATGCGGTCGGAGGCCGAGCAGTTGCCATACTAGGCAGCGATGCCTGGTATGGCAGGATGCTCTCGATTGTGGAGCTAAAGAACCTTTTGAGGATCTGAGGACCCATGGGTTGTGCTTGGGGGGGGGGGGGGAGACATGCTCGGTCCTCCTTTTCCTGTAGTCCACAATCATCTCCTTTGTCTTGATCATGTTGAGGGAGAGGTTGTTGTCAGGCCTACCACTGTTGTGTCATAGGCCACCTTAATGATGGTGTTGGAGTTGTGCCTGGCCATGCAGTCATTAGTGAACAGCCAGTACAGGAGGGGACTGAGCAAGCACCCCTGAGGGGCCCCCGTGTTGAGGATCAGCATGGCGGATGTGTTGTTACCTACCCTTACCCTTGGGGTTGGCCCGTCAAGAAGTCCAGGATCCAGTTGCGGAGGGAGGTGTTTAGTCCCAGGGTCCTTTATTTATAAAAAATACATTTAACATTTATTTAACTAGGCAAGTCAGTTAAGAACAAATTCTTATTTACAAAGACGACCTACCAGGGAACAGTGGGTTAACTTCCTTGTTGTCACGAATCTCGCCGAAGATGGTGCCTCTTCCTGTTCGGGCGGCACTCGGTGGTCGTCGTCGCCGGCCTATTAGCTGCCATCGATTCCCTTTCCGTTTGTTTCTGTTTATTGGGTAATTGGGTACACCTGTTTTGAGTAAGTTAGTGTTTGTTTGTAAGCTATTTAAGGGCACTAGGCCCGCTGGGTATTTGTGCGGGCTTGTTTTCATGTTATCTGGTGTATGAGTGTATTCAGTGTTTTTCCGGACAGTTTTATATTTTGGGACGGGTTGTTTCATATGCCCTGGTGTTTTGCATGTCGTGGCTCCACAGTCTATGGAATAAAATATCCACGAACTGAATTACCTGCTCTCTGCGCTTGACTCCTCTACTCAACACTGTTAGAATTTGTAACACTTGTTCAGGGGCAGAACAACATATTTGTACCTTGTCAGCTCATGGATTCGATCCAGCAATCTTTCGGTTACTGGCCCAACGCTCTAACCTCTAGGCTACCTGCCGCCCCAACAAGAGCAGCAGTAATGAGCTTTAAGGGCACTATGGTGTTGAACGCTGAGCTATAGTCAATGAATAGCATTCTCACATAGGTGTTCCTTTTGTCCAGGTGGGAAAGGTCAGTGTGGAGTGCAATAGAGATTGGATCTGTTAGGAAGGTGTGCAAATTGGAGTGGATCTAGGGTTTCTGGGATAATGGTGTTGATGTGAGCCATGACCAGCCTTTCAAAGCACTTCATGGCTATAGATGTGAGTGCTACGGGTCGGTAGTCATTTAGGCAGGTTACCTTAGTGTTCTTGGGCACAGGGACTATGGCGGTCTACTTGAAACATATTGGTATTACAGACTCGGACAGCAAGAGGTTGAAAATGTCAGTGAAAACACTTGCCAGTTGGTCAGCACATGCTCGGAGTACACATCCTGGTAATCCATCTGGCCCTGCGGCCTTGTGAATGTTGCCCTGTTTAAAGGTCTTACTCACATCGGCTGCGGAGAGCATGATCACACAGTCGTCCGGAACAGCTAGTGCTCTCATGCATTTTTCAGTGTTATTTGCCTCGAAGCGAGCATAGAAGTAGTTTAGCTCGATTGGTAGGCATGTGACACTGGGCAGCTCTCAGCTGTGCTTCCCTTTGTAGTCTGTAATGGTTTGCGAGCCCTGCCACATCCGAAGAGCGTCGGAGCCGGTGTAGTACGATTCGATCTTAGTCTTGTATTGACGCTTTGCCTGTTTGATGGTTCATCGGAGGGCATAGCGGGATTTCTTATAAGCTTCTGGGTTAGAGTCCTTGAAAGCGGCAGCTCTAGCCTTTAGCTCAGTGCGGATGTTGCCTGTAATCCATGGTTTCTGATTGGTGTATGTGCGGTCACTGTGGGGACGACGTCATCAATGCACTTATTGATGAAGCCAATTTCTGATGTGGTGTACTCCTCAATGCCATCGGATTATTCCCGGAACATATTCCAGTCTGTGCTATCAAAAAAGTTCCGTAGCTTCGCATCTGCTTCATCTGATCACCTTTTTATTGACCTAGTCACTGGTGCTTCCTGTTTGCTTATGACGGAATACATCTCATTGAGTGCGGTCTTAGCGCCAGCATCGGTCTGTGGTAGTATGTAGACAGCTACAAAAAATACAAATGAAAACTCTCTAGGTAGATAGTGTGGTCTATAGCTTATCATGAAACCTCAGGCGAGCAAAACCTGGAGAGTTCCTTAGATATCGTGCACCAGCTGTTGTTTACAAATGCATAGTCCGCCGCCCCTTGTCTTACCAGACGCCGCTGTTCTATCCTGCCGATACAGCGTATAACCAGCAGCGTTCAGCCACGACTCCATGAAGCATAAGATATGACAGTTTTTAATGTCCCGTTGGTAGTTTAATCTTCCTCGTAGGTCGTCGATTTTATTTTCCAATGATTTCAGGTTAGCTAGTAGAACGGAAGGCAGTGGAGGTTTATTTTATTGCCTACAAATTCTCAGAAGGCAGTCCAACCTCGGTCCACTTTTTCTCCATCTTATCTTCACGCCACTGACTTTGATTTGGGCCTGTTCCAGGGAAAGCAGTATGTCCTTCACTTCGGGACTCGTCGGACTCGTTAAAGGAAAAAAAGTTTGTGGTGCTGCCAGTTCGTGATGAGTAACCGCTGTTCTGATGTCCAGAAGTTATTTTCGGTCAGAAGAGACGGTAGCAGCAACATTATGTACAGAATAAGTCAAAAAATAAGTTACAAACAACGCGAAAAAATGAACAAAAAAACACAGTTGGTTAGGAGTACGTAAACAGCCATCTTCTCCGGCGCCATGAACCAAAGAAAAGAGATATAAAAAAAGAGAGATGGATGTTATGACAGAAATCTACGTAACCCAACATAAGTGATACAAATAGTTTATTCAGAGCATTATTGTTTCAGAGCGTTAATGAATAGAAAGCAGCCCAGCCATATTGAGGAGGTGAATACCAGTCATTAATTCCCATTAGGGCCGGATGGGTCAACTCCCATTGAATTGCCAATAGCCCAGCAGAAGGGAAGGGAAGGGCACTCCAGCTCCTGGGTTGGGGAGCCATGGTTGTGTCCCAAATGGCACCCTATTCACTATATAGTGCCTTACTTTTGATCAAACCCATTATTTTAAAAGTAGTGCCCTACATAGGGAATAGGGTGCCATTTGAAACAGAGCCCATTCATGTTAGTGGGCTGGTCCTGAGAGCACTGCCATCATTAGTCATCATCTGCAACTGTCTGATTATCATAATGAGGGGGTCTCTGTTGACAGCCAGAGTGAGTGCACAAGAGATAATGCCCAAATTGACCTGCAAAGTAAGACCCTCCAACCACCCTTCACAGGAGGAGTAGTACGCCCCACCACCTCTCCAACCTCTCCCCTCCGCTCTTCACCTCTCCCCTCCTCTTCAACCTCCACTCCAGCATCAATCAGGTCCGTTTATGGAGGTGAGTGCAGCTCTGTTCGCCCACCACTGCTGCTGTGTTCGTTTGAGCTATTTTACAATAGTGAAAATAGGGAGACATTACCAAGCTGAAATATGTCATTATAGCTATTGCGTACGCCCCGGGACCAACAACTGACCAAAGTTCCTGTGTCGAGATTTTATCCAGTTCTCAGGAAATTACTGCAATAACCATCAAATGCACTTAAAGGGTATAATATCAAACTTCCCCCTAGTAACTGTACATTTATTTGACTAACACTATGTAACTTTCTTTTTCCTTACTGAGCTCACCTTGAAGGAGATTGTGTTTGCTCTGCAATGGAGGACAGGCAACTCTGGAGGAACCACGTTTCATCCTGTCCATCCTAGACAACCAGATGATGATGTAACTTTACAGTCTTCTACTTTCATCAGTATTTCATTTGATTTAAACTTTATTTATCTAGGCAAGTCAATTAAGAACAAATTCTTATTTACAATAACGGCATACCCTGGCCAAAACCCTAACCCGGACGACGCTGGGCCAATTGTGCACCAACATATAGGACTCCCAGCCTGTTGTAATACAGCCTGGAATCAAACCAGGGTATGTAGTGATGCCTATAGCACTGAGATGCGGTGTCTTAGACATTACATTACATTTAAGTCATTTGGCAGACGCACTGCGCCACTTGGGAGCCCCTACCATCAGTTAACTACCATCAGTAAACTACCATCAGCTGTCAGAAAGAGCTAACAGTAGCCTAAAGGCACCCACATACTAGTTTTGGTTTGCTTCTAGCAGAACTCAGCTAGGCGAAGCAAACGTCTGTGCCTCGCATACTCCCTTAAAAGACCATCACTTGAAAAACGAGATATAAGTGGCAATATTACTGTTTGTCCCTCTTGAGACTATAATTCAAAATAGTCTGAATTAATCTAAGATAATAGATTTGGTGCAGTATTTCCCGAGTGAAAACATTTGCATTAAAACTGGTCGTCTCTTGTTGAATGACAACAAACACTTCATTGAAGAATCCCATCCATATTTCCCACTCCTACTAAGAGTAGTACTGTTGACCAATCATCGGCGAAGGGGGCGTAGACTTCAGCTGCCGAACTTCGACATGCCTCGAGAAATTGTGTGTACAAACACGGGGAAAAACCTTCCAAACACCAAACGAACAAAAACATGTCATAATATATGTGCAAGCTGTTTAAACTGGGAAGCATGCAACAAGCTTTAAGGGGAAGTCAGAGGGAAGCTATGCTAGAGAAGAAAAAAAAATGGTCTTTGCTGACTGACCTTTGTGGTTGACTGGCTGTCACTCCCAACTGACCTATGGTCAGCTGAGCTCTCCACACACCAGACTTGGGTTCAATTACTATTTGAAATCATTCAAATACTTTGAGTGTTTGCTTTAGCCTGTCTGGAGCAAGGTTTACACTTTCAGTACCCATTCTGGGTTCATTGGAACAGACAAACTCAATCAAGAGTATTGACAGCAGGCCTTTCTTTGGACAGTGTCTACCAGGTGTATAATATACCTATCACTAATAATGTGTGAAATTTGAAATTGCTATGAATAGTGTTTGAACCCAGGACTGACACACACACACACACACACACACACACACACACACACACACACACACACACACACACACACACACACACACACACACACACACACACACACACACACACAGCCAGTCAATACGCACAGGTGATGTTGCCACTCCATCAGAGAGATCAAACACTACAGCTACAGCTGCATTCCTCCTCTCAAACTAACAGGATTAGTGTATTTATTCAACACTGTTGGCTGGGCCAGCCAAACTTAACACCCTTGATCATTAATGCCATGCCGGCCACATGAGAAAATGAACAACATTGACTGGGCTATGAGACATTAAAGGAAAAATCCATTCAAAAACGATATCAATGTTTCTTTTTTCATGAATCCACTGTTGATTCAGTCCCAAACTGCTTTGCATGTCAGAAGTCAAGTTTTCAAGATATTGGACTTTCAAGATGGAAAGTTAATCTTACAGTTAGTGGATTGTTTTCCACGCAAAGGGAAAGTCACATCAGGGCTCATTACATTACATCAGACCAGGGAGTGAAAGATAGAGACAGAGAGAGAGAGATGGAAAGCCAGCGAGCGAGACAGAGACCTCTATGATATAAACGTTAGCTTAATTACAATAACCTTTTCAGTCTCGTCTGGCTGGAACGAGAAGAGCTTTTAACGAGACACACGGAGGCTCCATCCCAAATGGCACCCTATTCCGTAAGTAGTGAACTACTTTAGGGCCTTGGTCAAGCGTAGTGCACGGTGTAGGGAATTGGGTGCCATTTGGGATGCAGGGAGAGTGACCAAAGTCTACAGATCAGCCTGAGAACATTAATGGTTCCCTGTGGTCTTCTTATCTGAGAAGACATCAGTAGTTTAGAGTTGTGCTGTTCGCAGTGCACTTAGTTCCCATAAATGGCATTCTTTAGACAACTTAAACCAGGTAAAAGCATGTCTGTAGACTGTTACGTAAGCCACAGGCGGCAGTAGACCTTTACGTAAGCCACACGCGGTTTATACAATTATTCTGTAATTCACCACGATTATGCAATTCGGGTCAAAGCCCTTTGTGTGGAACAAATCAATTTTCTAGCAGCATTTCTGCTGTGTTCCTACACAGGCCATATCCTCTCCTCTATATCTCACAGCGGTAGATACAATAATGTGGCCGGCGGTTGTCTTTTTACAGAAGCGTTCTTCTCATCAGCAATACCTGTACTAGACTTCCTACCAATGGCTCAGCCCAGTCAGCTTCACAATCGCACTAAAACATTAGGCATGCCATGTTTCAATAAACCTTTTTTTAACTGGGCAAGTCAGTTAAGAACAAATTCTTATTTACAATGACGGCCTAGCCCTAACCCGGACGATGCTGGGCCAATTGTGCACCGCCCTATGGGACTCCCAATCACGGCTGGTTGTGATACAGCCTGGAATTGAACCAGAACCATCAAATGGAGCTGTGGTTAACAGCATCCTCAGATCCCCCTGAAACCAACTGGCTTACCATTATGTTCTCCATGGAGGCTTTGATTGCATGTAAATGAGGAGAGGAGTCCTGTTGAGACCAACCTCCCCCAACTCCCCCTCGCCCCTCCCTCCCTCCACCACCTCACCCCCAGAGGCCTATCTGACCTCTCTGAGGCCCCCTCTCTCCCTCCAGGGTGCAGACAACACCCCCCCCCCCCCACCCCCCCACCCACCCACCCACCACCACCCCCGAGCAGACCACAGCACAACCCTCAGTCTCCTGGTGACACACCAGGGAGAGGCCGGAGAAAAGTCTATAAAAAAAGACAATGTACTTCACCATAATCACCTATAACCCCTCCCCTTCCTCCATCTCTCCTCTCAGACAACAGGCCTGCAGCAGCATTCTAGCCAGAGGTCAACCAGGGTGCTCCTTTAAATAGAAATGCATTAATCCATTTTCTAGAGTTATGACCTGTCGGGGGAGCCTTCACTTCCTAGTGCCAATTCCACCTAAATAACCGCCTCCCTGGACTCAGATAACAGGAGGAATATTAGCCCCCCCGCAGCCACCCCCAGAAGCTACTGAGAAACCACCGATGAGCGAGGAAACAGTAACAAGAAGCAAGAACAACTAGGTAGGAGAAAGCTTACAGAGAAAGCTACTGTGGCTGGTTAACCAGACATTATATTGTGCTCCACATTGGTTTATGTTTCACCATTGTTTTGAAAAAACATTGAACTACTAACAATTCATAGGATATGACACATTTGTTATAATATGCAGGAATATACGACTTGAATTATCCCTGTGTCCTTTTGATATCTTCATCTGATAACTCAACCGGTGGGTAGATAAAGACGTGTCAATGGATGTTGCGGTTATGGGGGAAGAGACGCTGCTGGTCTGGGGTTTTAAGTTTGTGATCCATCCCCTCCTGTGATTTACAGACTCAATCTCTCCATCATATCTTCCCTCCATTTCCTCCCATTAAGTTTATGGCTTCTGAGACTGTTTGAAGATCAATGGGAGAAACGCTGCTCTAGGCCCAGGGAGAGAGGAGCAGACCGGCGGGGCCAGAACTGCCTCAGTAAAAAGCTTTCTCAGGCCTTTTGCTCTCTCTCTTTCTTTCTCTCTCTCTCTCTCTCTCTCGCAATGTGTGAGCAGGGTCCATTACTATTTAATCAATTCAATTTAATTCAAAGGGCTTTATTGGCATGGGAAACATATGTTAACATTGCCAAAGCAAGTGAAATAGATAATAAACAAAAGTGAAATAAACAATCAGAAATGAACACTCACAAAAGTTTCAAAGGAGTAGAGACATTTCAAATGTCATATTATGGCTATGTACAGCGTTATAGCAATGAGTTGAAGTTCAAAAGTGAAAATAAAGTAACATAAATATAGGTTGCATTTACAATGGTGTTTGTTATTCACTGGTTGCCCTTTTCTTGTGGCAACAGGTCACAAATCTTGCTGCTGTGATGGCACACTGTGGCATTTCACTTAATAGATATTGGAGTTGATCAAATATTGGATTTGTTTTCTAATTCTTTGGGGTTGTAATCTGAGGGAAATATGTGTCTCTAATATGGTCATACATTTGGCAGAAGGTTATGAAGTGCCACCTCATTTTGTGGGCAGTGTGCACAAAGCCAGTCTTCTCTTGAGAGCCATGTCTGCCTACGGCGGCCTCTCTCAATAGCAAGGCTATGCTCACTGAGTCTGTACATAGTCAAAACTTTCCTTAATTATGAGTCAGTCACACTGGTCAGGTATTCTGCCACTGTGTACTCTCTGTTAAAGGCAAAATAACTTTCTAGTTTGCTCTGTTTTTTGATGAATTCTTTCCAATGTGTCAAGTAATTATCTTTTTTTTCTCTCATGATTTGGTTGGGTCTATTTTTGTTGCTGTCCTGGGGCTCTGTGGGGTCTGTTTGTGTTTGGACCAGCTTGCTTAGGGGGATCTTTTTGGGATTTTGATAATAAGTGGGAATCGTCCTAATTCTGCTCTGCATGCATTTTTTGGTGTCTTACGTTGTACAGGGCGGATGTTATTGCAGAATCCTATTCCTCTGATGCAAACCCATTGAAGGCACAGATAGTGTAAACCATCCACTAAGCCTGTGTTGAACAAGCTGACAGAAGGGCCGGGCAGCTCAGCAGGGAAGACGTGAGAGGCCAGGGAGAAAGGCCAGGGAAACGGAGGAGACATGAGCTTCTTGATGAGCAGCGCAATCGAGAGGGCATGTTAAAGTGGCACTACCACCACATGAAGACAGTGAAAGAGTGAGTAAGAGACAGAGACAGACAAAGAGAGAGAAAGGGAGAGACTGGCTGGACCCTTCTGTCTGTAATTACAGCCCTGTGTTTGCTCAACATGGGCTTAGCGGACAGTTTAAACTATCTGTCTGCCTTCAATGGGTTTGGAATGGACCCAGCTCTGCTCACAGAGAGAGTCAGAGACAGAGATAGAAACCGAGACAGACAGAGAGAGACAGAGACAGAGAAAGAAACCGAGACAGACAGAGAGAGAAAGAGAGAGAGAGAGACGGACGGACGGACGGACGGCCCTACACAGAGAGTTCACAGTGGCTGAAAACCTGGCCACTGTGCCTGACCCAAACCTAAGGAAAGCTTTGACTATGTACAGACTCAGTGAGCATAGCCTTGCTGTTGAGAGAGGCCACCGTAGGCAGACCTGGCTCTCAAGAGAAGGCAGGCTTTGTGCACACTGCCCACAAAATGAGGTGGGAAATGAGCTGCACTTCCTAACCTCCTGTCCAATGTATGACCATATTAGAGATATTTGCTGTGCATTTTTATTGTTGTTTTTTTCACTTTTGTTTATTATCTACTTCACTTGCTTTAGCAATGTTAACATATGTTTCCCATGCCAATAAAGCCCTTTAATTAAATTAGAGAGAGAGAGAAAACAAGAGAGAGAGAGAGACAGAGAGAGACAGAGACAGAGAGAGACAGAGACAGAGACAGAGACAGAGAGAGAGAGAGAGAGACAGAGAGAGAGAGAGAGACAGAGACAGAGAGAGAGAGAGAGAGAGAGAGAGAGAGACAGAGAGAGAGAGAGAGACAGAGAGAGAGAGAGACAGAGAGAGAGAGAGAGAGAGAGAGAGAGAGAGAGAGAGAGAGAGAGAGAGAGAGAGAGAGAGAGAGACAGAGAGAGAGAGAGAGACAGAGAGAGAGAGAGAGACAGAGAGAGACAGAGAGAGACAGAGAGAGAGAGAGAGAGAGACAGAGAGAGACAGAGAGAGACAGAGAGAGACAGAGAGAGAGACACAGAGACAGAGACAGAGACAGAGACAGAGACAGAGACAGAGAGAGAGACAGAGAGAGAGACAGAGAGAGTAAGAGAGACAGACACCGGCTGGACCCTTCCGTCAGTAATTACAGCCCTGTGTTTGCTCAACATGGGCTTAGCGGACGGTTTAAACTATCTGTCTGCCTTCAATGGGTTTGGAATGGATCCAGCTCTGCTCACAGAGAGAGAGACAGAGACAGGCCCCCCTAGGCACAACTATGACAACATAACCAACAAAAACGGGTCACAACTCCTGCAGCTCTGTCGCACGCTGGGTATGTACATAGTCAATGGTAGGCTTCGAGGGGACTCCTATGGTAGGTACACCTATAGCTCATCTCTTGGCAGTAGTACTGTAGACTACTTTATCACTGACCTCAACCCAGAGTCTCTCAGAGCGTTCACAGTCAGCCCACTGACACCCCTATCAGACCACAGCAAAATCACAGTCTACCTAAACAGAGCAATACTCAATCATGAGGCATCAAAGCCAAAGGAACTGAGTAACATTAAGAAATGCTATAGATGGAAGGAATGCAGTTTGGAAACCTACCAAAAAACAATTAGGCAACAACAAATTCAATCCCTTTTAGACAATTTCCTGGGTAAAACGTTCCACTGTAATAGTGAAGGTGTAAACTTGGCAGTAGAAAATCTTAACAGTATATTTGACCTCTCAGCTTCCCTATCAAATCTAAAAATCTCAAACAGAAAACCGAAGAAAATTAACAACAATGACAAATGGTTTGATGAAGAATGCAAAATTCTAAGAAAGAAATTGAGAAACCTGTCCAACCAAAAACATAGAGACCCGGAAAACCTGAGTCTACGCCTTCACTATGGTGAATCACTAAAACAATACAGAAATACACTACGGAAAAAGAAGGAACAGCATGTCAGAAATCAGCTCAATGTAATTGAAGAATCCATAGACTCTAACCACTTCTGGGAAAATTGGAAAACACTAAACAAACAACAACACGAAGAATTATCTATCCAAAATGGAGATGTATGGGTAAACCACTTCTCCAATCTTTTTGGCTCTATAACAAAGAATAAAGAGCAAAAACATATACATGATCAAATACAGATCTTAGAATCAACTATTAAAGACTACCAGAACCCACTGGATTCTCCAATAACATTGAATGAGTTACAGGACAAAATAAAAACCCTCAAACCCAAAAAGGCCTGTGGTGTTGATGGTATCCTCAATGAAATGATCAAATATACAGACAACAAATTCCAATTGGCTATACTAAAACTCTTTAACATCATCCTTAGCTCTGGCGTCTTCCCCAATATTTGGAACCAAGGACTGATCACCCCAATCCACAAAAATGGAGACAAATTTGACCCCAATAACTACCGTGGAATATGCGTCAACAGTAACCTTGGGAAAATCCTCTGCATTATCATTAACAGCAGACTCGTACACTTCCTCAATGAAAACAATGTACTGAGCAAATGTCAAATTGGCTTTTTACCAAATTACCGTACAACAGACCATGTATTCACCCTGCACACCCTAATTGACAACCAAACAAACCAAAACAAAGGCAAAGTCTTCTCATGCTTTGTTGATTTCAAAAAAGCCTTCGACTCAATTTGGCATGAGGGTCTGCTATACAAACTGATGGAAAGTGGTGTTGGGGGTAAAACATACGACATCATAAAATCCATGTACACAAACAACAAGTGTGCGGTTAAAATTGGCAAAAAACACACACATTTCTTCACACAGGGTCGTGGGGTTAGACAGGGATGCAGCTTAAGCCCCACCCTCTTCAACATATATATCAACGAACTGGCGCGGGCACTAGAAAAGTCTGCAGCACCCGGCCTCACCCTACTAGAATCTGAAGTCAAATGTCTGCTGTTTGCTGATGATCTGGTGCTTCTGTCACCAACCAAGGAGGGCCTACAGCAGCACCTAGATCTTATGCACAGATTCTGTCAGACCTGGGCCCTGACAGTAAATCTCAGTAAGACCAAAATAATGGTGTTCCAAAAAAGGTCCAGTCACCAGGACCACAAATACAAATTCCATCTAGACTCTGTTGCCCTAGAGCACACAAAAAACCATACATACCTTGGCCTAAACATCAGCGCCACAGGTAACTTCCACAAAGCTGTGAACGATCTGAGAGACAAGGCAAGAAGGGCATTCTATGCCATCAAAAGGAACATAAATTTCAACATACCAATTAGAATTTGGCTAAAAATACTTGAATCAGTCATAGAGCCCATTGCCCTTTATGGTTGTGAGGTCAGGGGTCCACTCACCAACCAAGACTTCACAAAATGGGACAAACACCAAATTGAGACTCTGCACGCAGAATTCTGCAAAAATATCCTCAGTGTACAACGTAGAACACCAAATAATGCATGCAGAGCAGAATTAGGCCGATACCCACTAATTATCAAAATCCAGAAAAGAGCAGTTAAATTCTATAACCACCTAAAAGGAAGCGATTCCCAAACCTTCCACAACAAAGCCATCACCTACAGAGAGATGAACCTGGAGAAGAGTCCCTAAGCAAGCTGGTCCTGGGGCTCTGTTCACAAACACACCCTACAGAGCCCCATGACAGCAGCACAATTAGACCCAACCAAATCATGAGA